>NW_025857559.1:13054-19429 GCF_002878395.1 Capsicum annuum
TTTTTTTGCATAATTTTTAAATATATAATATTTTACCAAAATAAAGTAAATAAATTAAAATAAATAAAGTACTAAATTTTTAAAATATGTTAAATTCGAAAACATTATTTGGATCAATAAATTACTAAATTAAAACAATAAAACATGCAAATTATAAAATGTCAAAACTATCCCGAATTTACGTGACACAAATATAATTTAGATAATCAATTAGATTCTTAATATGTTTTAAATATTTTAAATTGTTAGCTATTGTAATTTATAATATTATTTATGTAATTTTCAAATAATATATGTTACTCTTCTTATCAAAATTTTTGTGGCATTGATATTCAATTATATTCTTAAAATAATTTAAGTTTTTAATTATTATGATTTATAATACTTTTTCTTTTATTCCAATTTAAGTAGCACTGAAATAAATTCGAGAGACAATCAAATTTTATGATTGAAGCAGCGAAGCGGATGCCCTAAATCACTTATAATACCTAATTAGAAGTGATAGCAAAATTACTATGAGAAAATATTTGTGAGAAAAAATTTAATTCATATAAGATGTCATGTTAATTTAAAACATTAAGAATTAATTTTTTATTTTATGTCAATTTTATTTTTATTAAATATTATTAAGTTTGTAATATCTAAATGACTTATAATAATTAATTAGGGGTCATATAGTAAAATTACGGTTGAAGCAGCTGAAGTAGACAAGATATAAATGTCTATTTTATATTTTTTTATTAAATATTATTAATTTTCTTATTTGTAAAAATGTTGTACAATAATTAATTAGAAATAATATAGTAAAATCATGGAGCAAACATACTTGTAATTTTTTTTTAAATAAGTCTCATATAAGATGTCCTATTAATTTTAAATAGTAAGAATTGATTTATCATTTATATCTATTTTATTATTTATTAAATATTATTAATTTTTTAATACCTAGATGGCTTATAATAATTAATTTGAGGTGATATAATAAAATTACGATTGAAGTAACTGAAACAGACATGTCATAAATGTCTATTTTATCTTTTTTTAATTAAGTATTATTAATTTTCTTATTTATAAATAACTTAATATAATTAATTAGAGATAATATAGTAAAATCACGGAGCAGCTGAAGCAAGTGAAGAAACAGACGTGTTAATGAAGAGCTGCCTGCTTCTTCACTCTTATTAGTAGTAGTAACTAGGTCGTGAAAACTGAATGGGTTTTGACTTTTAACTTGCCCACTTTAATTCTATTATTAATTAATACTAATAATATAGGCTAAATTATCAATCTAGCCCTCATTGAAGACTGAGTTATTACAGAGGAACCAAAGGATTTATGAAGGGAAAAAATGCACAATCCAGAAGATTGAATAGGGAGCAATTACTTCTTTAGATTTTTGGTGTAAAGAACAAAATATAGGGGAGGAAATTCAATTAGTGAACTTTATAGGCTATCTGTAAATATTTCTTATTTTTTAACCAAGAAAAAAAGTATTTCTTATTTTTCTTTTCTTGTAACTATTTTTGGAGGGCATAACCCTTAATGTTGAGAAATTTAAGTTACCATTTAACAATAATATATATATATATATATATATATATATATATATATATATATAATCTATAGTAGTAGTAATACTAATAGAGTCTCTTGTGACAGATTCTTGAGTCGGGTCTAAGTGTAATTTCAGTAATCGCTGAAGTAACTTTTTTTTATAAGGTAAGTGTGTTTCATTCATAAACACGGTAGAGATGGCCCTATACAAAGGAAAAATTCAAAAGGTAAATAATCTATAAAATCTGATTCTCTATAAATTTCACCTATTCTTCTATACAAGTAGAGATCTTATGGGTGCGTCAAAATAAAATAAGAGACCGAAGGATATTCCTCACTCAAGAAAAACTCAACTCTACCCCCTCAAAAGCCTTCTTATTTCTGTTATTCCAAATAACCCACATCAACACTTGATGAACCAAATTACATGTCTTACGTATTCTCCTCCTATTCTTTCTTCTCCAACAAAATATTAAATTTTTCACAGATTTGGCATAACCCAAGAAACTCCAAACCACCGAAGTATATTCCACCATAATCTCATGGTAAATATACAATGTATGAAAAGATGATTCACTTCTTTCTTTGTCTCCTTACACATGTAACACAAGTTGATACAAACAACCTTATGCTTTCTCAAGTTTATCACCGTGAAAATCATTCCTCTAGATGCTAGTCAAGAGAAAAACCACACCTTTATCGGCAAGACACTATTCAAATTGAATCACATAAAAACACAACCTCTTCCCTTGTTAAGAGTTTCTCATATAAAAAGATTTAACAGAGAAAACTTTATTGTTCCTTAAACCCCATTACGAAGGATCAGGTTCATCCACATTGAATTGACTTGACTGCGAAGAATGACATCAACTTTTGAAGACCAGTCACCTCGCAATCATGAAAATGTCTTCTAAATCTCAAAACTCAAAAAATCTCTCCATCATGTATCTCCTTAATTTGTTGGACCAGCAAGTTTCTTTGGCATGGCATTTTATACAGAGTCTAAAAACCATCTTTCAAGAAGCTATCCCACACTATCTATGTCTCAAAATTAACCCTTCTCCTATTTTCAACCTTAAATGAGATATTTCTATTGAAATTATCCCATCCCTTCATTATACTCCTCCACAAAACACACCCAAAAGGCATGGTGACATATCTCGTTCTCCATCCCCCTTCCACTACCCTATATTTATCAACTATCATCCTTCTCCAAAAAGCTTGTACATCCACCCTGAAATGCTAAATTTAGTTGACCAACAGAGCTTCATTAAAAATTGTCAAATCTTTAATTCCTAGACCTCCCTATTTTTAGGAGATGTGATAGTCTTTCAATACATACAGTGAAATTTCTTTACTCTATCTACCTTATCCAAAAGAAAGTTTGCAACCTCCTCAATTTTTCTGTGACTAAAGTTGGATCTTGAAATAGAGACATAAAATAGGTGGATATACTTGATAAAGTAGCCTTAATAAGCACCCTTTTTCCTCCTTTGGACAAGTATTTTTTATCAGCCTGCTAATCTCTTCTCAACCCTCTAAAGAATCGACTTCCACACCAAAACATTCTTGTTTAAATCCCTTAGTGGTTGTCCAAGATAGATAGCCATAAGAGCACCCACCGTGCAGTTCAATAATATTAGCCACCTCCCCAACTGAAAAATTTCACACTTACATTGATTTTAATACCAAACACAACCTAAAACCAAGTGAGAACTTGGCCTAAATGATCTAATTGGTTCATATCAGTGTCACAACACACCAGAGTATCATTTGCAAATAATAAGTGAGAAACTGAGGTTGTCCCAACACCCCCAATAGTTGCACTAAATCCCTTTAAAATACCTCCTATGGCAGTTTGTCCATCATCCTAGATCTTTAATAATAAGGATGAATAAGCTTGGAGATAAAGGATCCCCTAATCTCATACCCCTAGAACTCCCAAAAAGACTCACATGGATTGTCATTCAATAAAATTGAATATCTCATGAAAGAAATACAAAATCTGATCCATTTTTTCCAAATCCCATCTGAGTCATGATGAAATCTAAATCTAGATCACATAATCGTAAGCCTTTTTGAGATCAAACTTGCACAAAACACCTGACACTCCTTGCTTTCTCCTCAAATCTACCACTTCACTTGCCATTAAAGTTGCATTCAAAATATGTCTCCCTTTACAGAAGTATTTTGCAAAGTAGATACAGTCTCATCCAACACCTTCTTAAGTCTTGTGGAAACCACCTTAGAGTATAAATGCTTCCAAATAGACTAATAGGTTTAAAATTCTTCGTGCATGAAGGTTATTCGCATTTAGGGAGAATGACAATAAATAAAATATTCAAACTCTTTTTGAATTCACTTCTCTCTTGAAAATAAATAATAGCATCCATCACATTAGCTTTGACCGTATTCCAACATTGCCAAAAGAAAGCCAAAGAGAAATCATCAAGCTTAAGAGCTTTGTCACCCGCATAACACTTTATAACTCTCTTTACCTCTTCCTCCTCGAATGACCTCTCTAACCACTCACACTCCTCCCCATCAATATGACTAAAACCTAACTCCACCCCCTCCCACCCCTCAAAAAAACTTAAGCCTTCAGTCTGTTTCTTTCTCAAACAAATATTTGTAATAGTTTACAATTGTCGTCTCTACTTCATTCTCCCCCACACGCACCATGATATTAACCTCCGTAAATTTCAAAAAATTTCTTCTCCTATTATCTACCTCTATCTAATTAAAATTTTTGTATTAGAATCCCCTTATTCCAATCTTAACGTCCTCGATTTTTTTCTTTAACTGATCTCTTGAAGTAAAGCCAACTCCTTTCGCTTTATTTTCATCCTCAGTTTTATTTTCTTCTCCCTCAATTATAAATCCCTTCCTGCTTCAATACTCTCTAACTCCCCAACTTCAATCATAATATCCCTCATATTTACTTTTACCCTACCAATCACTTCTTTATTCCACTTCTTAAGCCTTTTTTGAACAATCTTAGCTTTTTGGAACGCCTAAAAGAAGGTCTCCCTCCACTGCATAACTATTTCACTATCTGGTCATTTTATCCTTGAAATTTCTACTCTTAGACATATGTTCTCAAATCTAAAAAGAGCCCTCGTCCATCTTCTTATGCTATAATCCAATAAGATAGATAGAAGAATGATCTGAAACAAATCTTGGGAGAGGGGTTTGAATCATATTTTGAGGCAACTCCTAAAAAGTGGACATAAGAAATATATATAGTCTCGATCTGGAAAAAGAGTCCTCTAAACTAGACCAAGTATATGATGCACCATTCAAAAGCAAATCAACAAGAGAATGATTATCAATGAATTGTAAGAAATCTTTAATTGCCTTAGAAACCACCCTACTGTCCATTCTCTCCTGGAAATCTAATGGTACTAAAATCTCCACCTAACACCCAAGAAATATCCCACCTCCCCAAATCATCTCCTAGTTCTTCCTCAAAACTTTTCTTTGACCCCCTCCCCACTTGACCATAGATGCCCTGAAAATCTCACTTCATTCCATTGCCAATGTTTCTAAACCTAGCCTGTAACATAAACTCCCCCTTGTTGACCTCCGCACACTCCACCTTTTTATCATCCAGAAGCAAAAGTATGCCACTTGTGCTTCCCTAAGTTGGAATATAATCATACTCACCCATCTCCCCCCTCCTCGCAACACACAGACTCACTTTTAATGAAACTCTTTGTCAAAGTTTTCATTTTTGCTTCTTGGATATATATCACATCTACCCCCATTCTCTAAACCCTATTTTGATGGTGGCCCTCTTATTAGGATATTTCAAAACCTTTTCCAAGAAATAATTTTAACTTCAATGGATAACAAGATTAACTTCTCCTCCACCCCTCTCCTTTCTGGAGACCCTTAATATTTTCTTATTTCTATCTCTCCTTTTATAAACAATTAATTTTCTTTCTTCGCCATTATTCTTAACTGAAAGCCCTTGCCTCCCATCCCTAGGACCTTTTTTCTCCTCTTTTCTAAACCTTTTTGCTTTCTTTTTAATATCTCAAGCAAACCTAGCACCTTGTCTTCCATCCTTCAAAAATCAATCCAAAAAATTCCCCCAAATTTGAGAAGATTTCCACCCATCCATGTAGACATACCTTCTTCATCCTCAACACACGCTAAAGGAAGTGCATTTACTCCCTAAGAATCACTACAAACACCTTTAGAACCAACAGGTAACTGAACAGAATGTAAAACAACCTCTTTGCCCAAATCTATATATAATATAAAGGAAGGTCACAGAGGAGGTGATGTGACACCTCTCTATAGCCTCCATTTCTAATTATCTTTTTTCTGTCCTTTTTGAATTTTTTGTTCATTCTTTCACTAATCAATTTATTTATTAATTAAAAAATAATTCTATCACATTTACTATATCTAATTATATTTCATGAGCTATAAAAAACTTCCATCTATTTGCATTCTCCACTTAAATGACATGTCTTCTCAACCTCATTCTACTTAATTCTTATGGATTAATTCATCTATAAATACCAATCATCTATGGAGTTGTTGGATACTCATTTTCATTTACTCATACATCTTTTTTAATAGTTTTTTTATTCTTTCTTTTTTCTTTAGATTTTTTTCTTGTGACAATATAGTAATCATCATTTTGATGAAGATCATAGAAATATTCTTTAGAATTTCTTCTTGTGTAATAACAGTCAAACACAAGTTCATCAAGATGAAGAAGGAACTTTGACGGCGATGCAAAAGTCATCAAAGAGAGAGCTAATTTAATTTGATACAAGTTTATCAAGATAAAGAAGAAAGTTTAAT
>NW_025857560.1:0-1791 GCF_002878395.1 Capsicum annuum
TAGTAGAAAATGACACATCTATCCAAATGTTATAAGTATTTGTGTAAATTGAAGTTTGAAATTAGTAAAGATGGGCAAGAGAAATGTAAAGAGAATTTTGACAATTGTGATAATTGGCCAACAGTTAGTATAATTGCTTATGTGAAGAGAAATGTTACATATTTTGTCCAATTAATTATTCTCTTCATATTAATTGTCCACTAAGAAATAAACCAAATTATACTAACTTGCTTATGTAAAGAGAAATGTTAACTTTTCATTCAGAAAAGTAAATCTTCTTTCCCGCCAAACGAACACTAATAAATGAAAATTATAAGGGCAAAAAGTCAATTACTTGATCAAATGTGAATAGATTATAAGTTAAAAAAAAATAAGCTAGGATTTGCTACTTCTTGCTTTTGGCTTAAAAAAAGCTAAAAAAAACTTTTTTTTAAGCACTTGTAAAATTTGTCAAACGTTTTTTTAAAAATATAGCTTATAAGCTATTTTGACTAACTTATAAGTTAAGCCAAACACCCACTTAGCCTCTCTTATATATACTTTTTTATCATTAGCTTTATTCATGAGTTTATTTACTGTATTTTTTTTTCATTTACAAAAATTATTCTTGATTTGATAACTTTCTTTTCATGTGCAGGAATAATATAACATTTTCATCTTATCTTTCTCTGTGAATGTTCAAGGTCCATCAATTTAAATTGATATAAATCTCTTCTTGATTTAATATGCAGAATAATATTGTTGTGACTACTATTTTTAATCATCATAATCATATATTTCTGCCACCATCTCTTTCTATTGCTTTCATGTTTGTTAAAGTTAATTATAACGATTTCTTTTCATGAATTCAAGTATCAATTTTTCTAGAAAGATTTCTTTAAAAATATATTACTGAATGTTTAATCTTAATCTTTGTATATGCTTTCATCATCATCTTTAATGGTGTATGCTTATATATTTTGTTTCATTTCGATGATGAATTAATCCCTTATGTCTCAAATTATTTTCAATAGATAACAAAAAGCATATTTTATTTGGAGGGATATAACATGCTTGAACTTAATCAGGTATTTTTTTACAGAAAAATTAGGATAATGAAAATTCTAATTGGTAGCTATTAGTTGATTTCGAGCTTAAAAGATAGATAATTTTATTTGATGTGATTATTTGGCATTAGTAATAGCATGTATGCTAAAAGAAATTGATACTTGATATTTTATCAGTAAATAAAAGATATTTTCTAATAGCATTTGTGTATATATAACACAAAATAATAAATTGCATAGAGACAAAGTAATAGATGAGGAGAAGAATAGGAGATTACGGTGATTGACACGGGGTAGGGATGAGCTTGGTGGGTGGGGTAGGTGGAGGTTAGAGTTGCGGAGTAGAAAAAACGATTTTTAAAAGATAAAAAAAAATATTTTTTTTTGTGTGTGGGGGGGGGGGGGGGGGGGCAGGAAAGGAAGATGGAAAGATTTTTTTAAAAAAAATCAAAAATATTTTTTTTGTGTGTGTATGTGTATTAGGTAGGGTGTCAAATGGATATTGGGGCGTAGGGGTGGGTGCGACATAAAATTTTATTTTAAAAAAAATAAAATAACTTTTTGTTGGTGGAGGGCGACTTGGGGATAGAATGTGGGTGATGTGAGAAATTTTTTTTACAAAAAATATTATAAAGTAAAATAAAATAAAAACTAGGCAGGCGGGGTGGTGGTTATAGGGTAAGGCTAGGAGGTGGGTGTAGTATTTGGTGGGGTGGTGATTTTGATAGTGGTTTGAGAGATTTTA
>NW_025857561.1:0-2064 GCF_002878395.1 Capsicum annuum
AATTTTAAGGTCGAAGCTATTTAAAACATAAAAATGCTAGTGTATTTTATATTAACTCACCTATAACCGGAAAAAAAAAAAAAAAAGAAGCAACGGCTAAAATAAGAAAGAAGTGGGGAGTTGGGTGGGGTTAGGTAGATCGGAAGGTTGGCTTCGACTGATTTTGACAAAAATGACGGGCGCTCTTATTTTTTCTATTTTGCATTTCTACTCTTTTTTGACCATTTAATTTCACTCCTATTCTTTCTGTACTTATCATTTTAACTAAAACATTTTAGTACTGCGTTCTGAATATTAATCGGTGATAATAATAAGTATGGAGTAATATATATTCAGAAGAGTATTTTGTTTTGCCCAACTTGTTCAAATTCCGAAATAATAATAGGTTAAATTGCTAGAAAAAAATAGAAGATGAACTAGTAACTGAATTTATATATAATATAAAGAAAGGTCACAGAAGAGGTTATGTGGCTCCCTCTCTATAGCTTTCATTCATATTTATCCTTATTCTTATTTAAAAAAAAAAAATCTTCATTTTTTGCGTTGATCAATTTGTTTAATAATTTTAAAAACTCTATCATATTTATTGAATTATATTTCATAGGTTACTACAAAAACTTCATCTATTTGTATTCTTTACTAAAAAATCACATGTCTCTTGAACTCCTTCTTTATGGCTCAACTAATCTATAAATAACAATCATGAAGTGTTGGATATACATTTCTATTCTCATTCATTCATTTTTGATTGCTACTCTTGATCCATTTTAATATGATTTAACCAAAGAAAATTACTAAATTTTGATATAAGTTAGCACTAGAGAATTTTCTTTCTTTTCCATTATTGTTTAAGGTAAAAAATTTATTTGCATTGATGAAATGATCATGAGTGTTCCCGAAGGTGATTAATTTCCCATGTTTTCTGATTTATTTGTTAATTAGGAGTAATTAATTAAACTTTTGCCTTGTTTTGTTAAGCAGATGTGAGGTTAATGAATCACAGGTCATCTGTATTAGCAGCAGCTGCAACATTGTTAGCAGTAAACAGAAATTTGACTGTAGGACAAGTGGGGATTAAGATAAATGTCTTGTTTTTAAATGGACTTCTTCAAATTGTAAGTTTCCATGATCCTTTTCTAAAAAACTTATATTCTTTTTTTTCATATTATTTCTTTATAATCTAATGAAATTTCTGTGTTAATTTCAGAATAATGTGTGGTACATAGCGCTGCAGTAGACTGCGAGAGCTGAATGAGCACATATGAGGATGATGACAAAAAATCCTAACTGAAGAAACATTAGTGTTATAAAGAGTTTTTTGACAAGAATTTTCTTGGTATTCAGATTGTTATTAGCATTCTTTCTGTTAAATATTGTATATGGGTGGCATCTCTCATGTTAAATGAAGAGTTAATAGGGGATTCATAAATTTTAGTATATGTTGAACCGATTGATTATATTGTTAATACTAATATTTTAGGATATGTCTGCTGCTTCTCTCTAAACTCCTTGACTTCTAAGTGATTGTGTTTGAAATTTTTGAAGCTTGTATGAAGTCTTCAAGAACTCTCATCTTGACGTCTTTTTGAATATTGTTTTGTATCAAACTATATTTACAATAACAAATTCAGTGTATTTTCACATAATGGAGTATCAAACAATATTTATCGTTAAAATAAATTCGACATTACAAAATAAGTTATGTTTTATGACATCTAAACATGGACCCTACAAATAAACAAAAGTTTTTAAAAAAAATATTATGCTTCTTCTCCTTTTTTTTTTAATTTCTCCAAAGATTCTCACCAAAAGACGCTCCTGGAAAATCTTTAAGATTATTCATGAATTATTATAAAATGATTTAAATGTGTGGTATTGTCATTGATAAGATCAATTATCAATTTTACTATCTTTTTTGTAAAGCAATCAAAGTACTATCTATTCATGAGAGTCTTTATATAAATAACATAGATCTCAACCTTATTAGAATTATTTACACTCTCTCCCACTTTCTTAATTGCTTTACTCTCTCTCCCGATTTATATACATAACAAGACTGACATA
>NW_025857562.1:0-1255 GCF_002878395.1 Capsicum annuum
CACCCCCTTATTAATTATGATTTGAAAATATAAATTTGAGTATATACACTTTATTTTAATCATTTAATTATAAGGATAGCATTGAAAAACATAATAAAATTCTCTTAATTTCATAAAAGAGACAACTAAATTGAAATAAATATTTTTAGAAAGAGGGTCAACTATTTTGAAACCGAGGGAGTATAGAAAAGTACTCCCTCCGTTCCATTTTACTTGGCCGTCTTTCTAAATATGTTTGTTTCAAATTAGTTGTCCACTTGTAAATTTGTCCGCACTTCACAGAGTAATTAGATTTTTAAGTGTTCATGTAATTTTCATTTACTTTTAGTTTTCAAATATTTAAAATCTTTCACTCTAAATTTATACATATATTTGAGTTTTCATCACTTAAATACTTTTAGTCTTTTAAAATACTTGGTATTTATATAATATACTAGATTAGTATATGTGCGTTGCACGTGTATCAAGCATTATTTAAGAATAACCATATAAAAAAATTATATTCATTATGTGTACGTTATTTTATTAAGTAATAAAATTTAAAAAGAGAACGTATAATTTTGAAGTTAATAAAGTAAAGTTGATTAAGGAGGTATTAATTCATTATACTTATTTTTTAAATGTAAAAGTACTATGTTTTTGTGACTTTTTAATTCATGCTATTTAGTTTTTTCCTATAAGTTTAGGTGATTCAAATTAATTTCTAAATAGTATTTAATCATTATGCTTATTTCCTAAATTTTATAAACATTAGTTAAGAATAAGCGTATATAAAAATATGTCCGTTGTGTGTACATTATTTTATTAAGTAAAAATAAATTCAAAAGAGAACGTATAATTTTGAAGATAGTAAAGTGTAGTTGATTAAAAATTAAGTCATTATTCTTATTTCCTAACTGTAAAAGAACTGTATTTTTACGACATCTCAATTCATGCTTCTTGTTCTTCCTATAAATTAGGTGATTAAAATTAATTTTTAAATAGTATTTAGTCACTGTACTTATTTAAAAATTATATTCGTTGTGGGTACGTAATTTTATTAAGTAATAAAATTTTAAAAAGAGAATGTATAATTTTGAAGATAGTAAAGTGTAGTTGATTAAAGAGGAATTAAGTCATTATACTTATTTTTCAAATACAAAAGCACTATATTTTTACGATATTTCAATTCATGCTATTTAGTTTTTTTCCTTTAAGTTTAGGTGATTCAAATTACTTTTTAAATAGTATTTAATCATTATACTTATTTTCTAAA
>NW_025857563.1:0-3095 GCF_002878395.1 Capsicum annuum
TTGCTCCTAGAGTATCTACTATGTTTGCTTCATCCCAACTCTTTATTATTTTTAAACTAAATGGTTCAGATAATTTACTAAAATATAATCTTCTAACTTCTTTACTTTCTTATGTATTATATGCTCCCTTATAATAGTATTCTTTAAATGCACACGTATATTCATCTATATAGCACATATTCCATATTGTTAGTTTTAACATTAAATTCTTATTTGTATCTTTTTCTTTGTTTTGTTCTTCTTCTTCTGTTGCTATACTGCTAAATTCATCTCTTATAGACATTTCATATTTTTTCAATATGTCTATAGGTGTTAGTTTAGTTACTGTTGTTCCTTCTGTTTCTTTATCATTCATTAATACCTTTTTACTATTTTTAGTTAAATTTAAAAATCATAATTTTATTGTTCCTATTAGTGTTTTTTCTATTTCATTAGTTTCTAATTCTTTATTTTCTTCTTCTAATTTTTCTTTAAATTGATTTATCTCAATTAATAATTTTTGTTCTTTATTTTTTCATTCTTTTTCTTTTTGTCTTTTTTCATACAGATCTTTTAGCATTTGTAATTTTTTTTCTAATTCAGCGATCCTACTATTTTTAGTTTCCTCTATTTTTTTGTATTTCTTCTGTAGTCTGTTGTTTTATTTTATCTATTTCTTTTTTCCTATCTATTTCTTCGTTTTCTTTTACTATTCTTATCATAGCTGTTAATTTATCTTCTAATTTTAATTCTTCTTTTTCTAACATTAAATATAAATGTTCATCTATTTACTTATATCTTCTTCCTAAATTAGAAAATACTATTCTTATTTTTAATCCTTCATGGTTTTCACATGTTTTTTCATCTATTATAAATTCTTCTTTGTTTATATTATCTACTTGATGGTATATAGATCGTGTTGATATATGTATTCTAAACTATCTATTTCTGATTCTAAATATAATATTTCTTCTTTTTGTGCATTTATTGATTTTTGACATACTCCTACAATCATGTTATATTGTAGTCTTTTTTTTTTTATTTTTAATTCTCTCCGTTTTTTAGTTATTATTTGTTTTAGTCCTTTATTAATGTTAGTTACTATATAGTAGAATTATTCGAAGAATAATATTTTACAAAGTTTATTAGCATTGAGGAAAAGGAGAAAAATCCCTAGGACTATGCCATCCTAAAGATGAAACCGATGAGGCAAGAAGGCCGTGATAGGGGAATAACTAGTGTAGAGGCATTGTTTAAGAGAAAAGTATCCAGACTAACATGCTAATAGTGATAAAGTAACACAATTATTTAAGAATAATCTGGTATATAGTGATCTAAGATGACCATATTTTGTTATGTATATGATTGAAGGGAATATTTTGAAATAGCATCATATGAAAAATGAATACTTATTTTCTGATGAAATGATAGATAAATTCAAAATACTTGTTTTGTATGTACTTAGGATATAGAAATAGTAGATATAAGAAAGAACATATGGGAAAAAATATTTGATAAATATACTATGACTAGAATAAATTACATACCACAACTACCTACCTACACCTAGATATACCTACATGACAAACCTAAGCATCAACCATGATAAACTACGTAGAATATTGGAAAATGAATATAAAAAATATATACAATTAATAGAAAAACTAATAAAAAAAAATTTAGAAGAATACATGAGAACTAAAAATATAAAATATATAGAATACCTTCACGAAAATATGGAAGAATTAAAAAGATTAAAGCAAACAACTAAAGAATATTATGACAAAGCAAATGACAGATAACTTTAAGATACTAGTTTTATATATACTTAAAGATATAGAAATTATAGACAAAGAAAATAATATGGGAAAAGCTATGGAATTATGAAGAAGAAGAGTTATTAAGTTCTATAGAAAACTTACACCTATATAATGAAAGCTACTGTTCATATTTAGACAGTTATTATTCAGATGGATATTATACAGATTAAAAATGTTAGAATATATTAAAAGAGTTAGAGAAAAAAAAGTTGGCTATACGAAGAAATGAATTATAGAAACCAACTTACAAGAGGAAGAAAACAATAAAAAGAAAGATTAATTTGGATAGATAAAACCATAAAACAACTAGAGTTAAAAGATAGTTTTGAATATGATTTAGACATAAAATTATTCATAGAAGAAAAAGACAGAATAATTAATGAAATAGATAACCTAAAATTTAATATCAGATATAGTATAATTAGAATAAATTATTATAAAGAAATTTGCAGTATTACAATTACTTTAGGATAAAATGATAAACTACAAATACTTAGAATATTAGAAAAAAGATATGGAGGAAATAAGATTAACAGAAATATTTATGAAAGAGAATCTACTTGACTATCTAAAAACTAGAAATATGTAACATATAGAATACCTTAAAAATAATATAGAAGAATTAATAAGGTTAAAACAAAAAACTAAGAAATATTATAACATAGCATTCCAATTAACATGATAAAACTAGTAAGTACTAGTTATCCACGCAAATTACTCAAGTTATCCACACCCCCTACAATACATATATAGTAGAAGCAGATACAAGTGAATATAGTTACGGAGGAGTACTTAAATATAGATATGAAGAAGAAAAATTAGAACATCATTGTAGATACTACTCAGGCATGTTTAATGAAACAGAGATAAAATGAGAAATAAATAGAAAAGAATTATGTCCATTATATAAATATTTATTAGCATTTGAGCCATATATTGTATAGAACAAGTTTATTGTACAAACAGATAATACACAGGTACGTTGGTGGTTAACAATGAAAATACAAAATTCAGTTACAACGAAAGAGATTCGGAGACTAGTATTAAATATATTAAATTTTACATTGACAATTGAAGTAATCAAAACTAACAAGAATGTTATTACAAATTACATATCAAGACAAAGCTACACAAACTGATATAATAGAATAAGATGCTTTAGAAAAGATACTCAAAACCCTAACTACTCTTTCAATAAAAGTGGACAGTATGGGCAATGCAATAGAAAAGCTAAAGACTAATGAAGTTAAACTGAAGTCTAAAGCTATGAATCAGATAACTTAGCAGTGTGCAGAG
>NW_025857564.1:0-45931 GCF_002878395.1 Capsicum annuum
AAGGGATTTTGTGTTTTGAATGTGGTTTGGTTGGTGACTTAGTTACTTCAAAATGGTTAAGTGTAGAGACTTTAAAGGGAAATTTGTGTTTTGAATGTGGTTTGGTTGGTGACTTAGTTATTTGAAAAGGGTTAAGTGTTGGGCTTTAGGTTGATGTTGTTTTTTGAATGTTGTTTTTTTTTTATACTTAGTCACTTGAAAATGGGAAGTGTAGGGACTTTAAAAGAGATTTTGTGTTTTGAATGTCGTTTTGTTGGTGACTTAGTTACTTAAATATGGTTGAATGTAGGGACTTTGAAGGGAATTTTTTGTTTTTAATGTGTTTTGGATTTTATACTTAGTCACTTCAAAATGGTTAAGTGCAGTGATTCCAAACGGTGTCTAAAAGTTCACGAAACAGTCCGCAATCGCACAATGAGTCCACACGCCCAAGATACTCAATGGAAACAACAAACACCAACTCAAACGATAGAGAAGATATGTAACTTGAAGCAAGGAGAACTCATAATGCAGCATCTAAAGAGTGTATTAATACTCTAAAACCTCTACGAAACAAGTTAAGAAGCACCACGTTCTTATGAAACACAAGAGGAGCTCGGTTCAGCACCACGTTCTTATGGAACACAAGAGGAGCTCGAATCCCTCAAGCACTCTCGTTTCTAGCCGATACACAAAACACAAGAAGAAACCATTTCTTGTGGTGTAAAATGGTGGTACACTCTCTTATTGAAAGAAATATGATGTTCAATATTACAAGTGATTTTTAAGAATAAGCGAACTAAGAGAACAAGAATAAAGAAACACCTTAAATAGTCTTTCCAAAAAGGATGGCAAAAGGTCCCCATTGCTCTTAATCAAAAGGGAGGGTGTGGAGTGTTGGGGAAGCCTTGGGTGTGTATTTTGGGCCCTTAATGTCAGCCCATACATGTCAATACGTACACTCACTTGGGTGAGTTTGTAAGAAGCTCAACCGCATCCATTTTCATAAACATGCCTTGAAGCCTTTGTAGGTCCCGAGCTTGACTTCTACTAAATGGTCTAGAGCCTGTGACACCTGTATCATTCTCTCCATCTTGAGAGGATTTTGAACTCAAACTCACGGGTTCTTCATCTTCAATGGTGCCATTAAACGTGTTATGCACTTGGTATTCCGGTGGCAAGTCGATCTTGTGAGCATTATCGTTGATTCTTTCAAGAACTTGGAATGGACCATCAACTCTTGGCAGAAACTTGACCTTTCTTTGGTTGGGGAACCGGTCCTTGCATAGGTGTACCCACACCCAATCTCCCAGCTAAAGTACAAGATGCCTTCTCCCTTTGTTAACTCATTTGGCCACCTCTTGCTTCTTCTTCTCAAGCCGCATCCTTACCTTCTCATGCAAGATTTTCATGGCTTCGGCCCTCTTGATTCTATCTAAGCTAATAGCAACCTCACTTGACAAAGGATTTAGATCCAAGGGGGTTTAGGGGATTGAAGCCTTAGACACATTCAAAGGGAATAATTCCCGTACTCGAATGGATCACCCGATTGTAAGAAAATTCTATGAGAGGTAGGTGATCTTCCCAAGATGTCAACTGTAATACCCCATATTTCGGACTAGGATGAAAATCTGTCATTCCTATGTGCAGATGTTTCAAAAGCCTTGAATCATATGTAATTTAGTGTGTTTATCAACTATGTAGTGTGGGAATCTATTTGATCATGAATTTAGATCATATTGGTCCACTAACGCAAGTACAAGTTGAAAGCTTTCCTATCGTTCAAGTTTTAGTGAGCGTCAAAACTTAGGTCAACTTCAATCAGCCATAACTCGTTATATATGACGAACTGGGTGTTTTACTATATATCAAATGAAAGATCTTTGAATTATCTTTCCAACGATACCAATTTCACCTAGATCCGATATCGTAGCAGAGGGTTATTCCTATTTTACTCCATCATGTCAAGCTGAAAATAGTGTAACGACATTCGTGGTAGCTTACCACATTTGTGACGCCCTATCATGAAGGTCATCATCCTTAGAAAGAAACCATCTCCTAAGTGACGACATTTGTGGTAGCTTACCACATTTGTGATGCCCTATCACGAAGGTCGTCATCCGTAGGCAGAAACCAGCTCCTAAGTGACGACATTCATGGTAGCTTACCACAATTGTGATGTCCTATCACAAAGATCATTAGCCTTAGGCAGAAACTAGCTCCTAAGTGATGACATTCGTGGTAGCTTACCACATTTGTGACGCCTTGTCAAAAATATCATCAGACTTAGGCAGAAACTATCAATTCCAGCTCCTGAGTGACGACATTCATGGTAGCTTACCACATTTGTGATGACTTGTCAAAAATGTCATCAGATTTAGGAAGAAACCATCAATTCTAGCTCCTGTCTGACGACATTTTTGATGGCTTTTCACATTTTTGACGCCTTGTCACAAATGTCGTCAGCTATGATTTTCAGCAACTGGGAATTTAAGAGTATTTTGGTTTTTTTTTCCTTCACTTCCCATGACTTATAACCCTCAAGGAGCGTATTATATTCCATTCTCGTTAGTTAAGCATCTCAAAAAGCTCTCTCATACACTCTCAACCACAAGATTAGGGTTTCCTCTCAAGATCAAAACTCTGAAGAACCAGCCCTAGGGTTTTCATAGAAGAGTCTATTTCAAGGAAATTTCGTCGTCAATCTTCATGAATTCTTAATCTAAGGTATGTGTTGTGTTCATCTATGGATTTAATTTGTTCATAGAGCTCAAAAATCATGCTTATAAATGTTATTTTGTAAACTTTTTGTGGTGATATGAGCATGTATTTGTTGATGATTGTTGTTTAAGATTCAAGATGATATCTAAAGGTGTTTTCATGGAATATATGTGGTTGTTAGTTGAAAAACACGAAATTTGGGTGGTTTGAAATGATGCAAGTATGAAATCCACCTATGCCTTAAAGAATGCATGCAAGGTGTTTGATAAAATGCCTAGGATGCTAGAAATTCATATTTACATGATTCCATGATATGTAAATGACAAGTCCATGTTAGCTATACACTTCAATATGGATTTCCATGCTATTTATGTTTTGTTATTGTTGTGGTATGAAGCATGTATGAAAATGGAGATATGAATTATGTACATGAAATATATCCGTTCTTTCCCCTACCTTGTTTGAGATGTTTAACAAATATATGAAGTAGAATATCCCCTACTTATGGTATTGTGAATTGTGGACTCCGATCTTGTGATCAAGTAGTGTCATGTGTGAGTCAGTTTCATTCCATCGAGTCCTGGGGGTATTTGTACCAAAAAAATATAGTTGTGTTCCAAGATCCATGTCATGTTTTCACGATACTCTTAGTCAAGCCATGATCTATAGAAATCAGTCAGTCACGTGACTCAAGAAAACTCAGTAATCTCAGTAGTTCAGTATTTTCAGTAATCTCAGTGCTCAGTACCCTGAGTAATCACAGTAAATCTCAGTAACTTCAGTACTCTTAATCAGTCCTCAGAACTCATTATATTCCATCCGTCATCAGAATCCAGTAAACTCAATTTTAGCTCCGCTAAACAATACTACTTTTATCAGTTCAGTTAATCAGTATCAGTTCAGCAAATTAGTTCAGTTAACTTATTTAGCTCAGCCCAGTTATTTAGTTCAGTGTCTTTCAGATGAGAGTAGGATTCAGCACCGAGTGCGCCTAGGGATGGAAACTCACTCAATAGATTAGGACTGAGATCATTAGAAGCAATCCCTAAGTTTCAGAACTACGTAGCCAACGTAGGTACGAGATTTTACTCGTTAGATAGGACTGACATACTCAGGGTTCACCCATTAGCACATTTATATGTATAAGACTGATCCCAGGAGTCACCCACTAGATTAGGACTGACTCCATAGCAGATGTCTTTACTAGTGGTGCAGTACTAACACCCTTCTAATCAGGGCAGAGATTTGACCCCAGTCAGCTTAGCTTGGGGCATGTCGATTAGATGAACACATCCCATAATTTTAGTTATAGAATCAGGGCATTCAGACACAGTCAACTCAACTTAGTAGTATAGATTCAGTACAGTTAGATATAGACAATGCTTATCATTGTAAATAAACTTAAAGATCACCTACTAGATAGGACTGATGTCAGAGTAAGTTGAATTATCCTTATTATCAGTATACTCATGGTCACCCACTAGATAGGACTGATCTAAGATTTAGTTACTCCAAGTAGAACGGAACTCAGATAATTCCATCAGAACTTAGACTGTCAGATATAGTCGCTCAGTATTAGTTACATCAGTTAGGCCGATCATCATAGTTATATTAGTTTTTTGAACTTATGTATCAGTCATATCAATTACCAGAATTCATGATGTCAGTATACAGCTTCAGGACTATCAGACACAGTCAATCAGACTAGTTTTTCATAATTCAAACTATAAGAAATAGTCATTCATCTATTCAGTATCTCAGTATCAGTACACTCATGTTGTCAGGATTCAGATTCTGTAGTCAGTATCTCCACGAGTTCAGTTACAGTTATGTATGCATGTATGTATTATCATGTCCATATTAGTCAGCATTGTTCATCCATATAACCCTTTGCATTTATCCTACCTCACTCATATACTCAGTATATTCAGACGTACTGATGCATTTGCGCTATGGTGCTTTCTCTTATGTTACACCATAGGTTCAGAGGCATGAGTTCTAGATCAGCAGTAGCATTCCAGTGTTTAGAGTTTGCAGTGAGTCCTTCTCATTTGAGGATGATATGATTATTGCTACATTTACTATTCAGTTGCTAGATGGAGTTAGTTGGGGCCATGTTCTTTCAACTCCTTATTCAGTTCAGTTAGAGGCTTTCAGACTAGATGTCAGATTAGATATTCAGATCTCATTGTTTTCAGGTATTTATGACTTGTTTTGGTATTGTTATACCTTTTTCAGACATTTTGTTATCAGAAATTTCTTCAGTTCGGACCTTATGGCCTTTCATGTTCATGTTTCCATATTTTATGATATATTATGCAGTATACAGGTACAAATATAAGTCATGAGTTAGCTTCTGGTCTTTCGGGGTCATGAGCACCGTGTAGCATTCCGGTTCAGAAAATCAGGGTGTTACATCAACTTACCTTTAACCATGGAACACAGCATGGAACCTAAGGTTCGATTCACTACTTCCGTTTGGCCATTGGTTTGTGGGTGGCAAGACGTAGAGAATGATAATTTATTTCTGAGCCTACCCCATATTGACTACCAAAAGTGACTAAGGAACTTTAAATCCCTATCACTTACAATGGTCCTTGGGATGCCGTGTAACTTAACAATATTTTCAATAAACAAAGAAGCTACATTAGCCGCATCTTCACTATTTTTTCATGGAATAAAGTGTGCCATTTTGGAGAAACGATCAACGATAACAAAGATGCTATCTCGACCCCTTTGAGTTTGTGGTATCCCCAACATGAAATAAATAGAAATATCAAACCACGGGCGTGATAGAGTGGGAAGTGGGGTGTATAAACCATGAGGGAGGAGCCTCGACTTAGCACTCCTACAATCCATGCATTGGCCGCAAATTTTGACAACATCTTTGCACATCCTAGGCCAATAGAATTGCTCCTCCAATATACCAAGGGTCTTATCAATTCCAAAGTGACCCATGAGACTTCCATCGTGTCGCTCCCTCACAAACAACTCTCTCCAAGAGCTAGAAGGTACACACAACTATCTACCCCGAAACAAGAACCCATTAAACATGGCATAAGGACTAGACTCCATGGGCCTTATTTCCCTACCCACGACTTCATTTTACCTAAATATAGGAGCGAAGTAAGGGTCCTAGGGATACAAATACTTGAGGCTCTCAAACCCCATTAGCTTTGGCAAAAAAGTGCACATAAGAACATGATTTCTAGATAATGCATTGGCTACCACATTATCCTTTCCCCTTTTGTATTGAATCACATAGAGAAAGGTTTCAAGAAATTCAATCCAATTGGCATGCCATTTGTTAAGCTTATCTTATGCCTGAAGGTGCTTCGACGATTCATGATTCATTCGGATTATGAATTCCTTGGGCCAAAGATAGTGTTGCCAATTGTCTAATGCTCTAACCAAGGCATACAACTCTAAGTCATACGTAGAGTATTTAGAGTTGCTCCTTTGAGCTTTTCACTAAAATAAGCAATGGGCTTTAAATCTTACATCAAAACAGCCCCTATGCCTACTTTACTAACATCACATTCAACTTCAAACATCTTATCAAATTTAGAAATTGCAACAACGGTGCCGAAATAAGAATATATTTCAAAGACTTAAAAGCATTAGATTGCTCCTCACCTCACTGGAAAGGTTGGTCCCTTCGGATGATTTTGGTCAAAGGGGTGGCAATGGTACTAAATCCTTTGATGAACCTCCTATAAAAACTTGCCATCCCATGGAAGCTTCGAACTTCACCCATGGTTTTTAGGGTTGTCCAATCTTTAATGGCGGTTATCTTGGATTCGTCTACCTCCACTCCCCTCGAGCTTACAACAAATCCTAGAAACATAAATTTATCAACACCAAAGGAGAATTTTTCAATATTAGCATACAACTTTTCTTTCCTAAGAACATCAAACACACTTCTTAGATGCAAGACATGATCAATAAGAGACTTACTATAAACTAAAACATCATCAAAGTACACGACCATAAATTTTCCAATAAAAAGATTCATCACATGATTTATTAGCCATATAAAGGTAGTAGGAACGTTGGTAAGACCAAATGGCATGACTATCCACTCGTATAGACCAAATTTGGTCTTGAATACAGTCTTTCATTCATCACCCGGTTGCATACGAATTTGGTAATATCCGCTCCTAAGATCAACCTTAGAAAAAACACAAGAGACATTTAGTTCGTTAAGAACATCATCTATCCTAGGTATAAGATGACGATACTTTACTGAAATTTTATTTATGGCTCAGCAGTCCACGTACATTCGCCACATCCCATCCTTCTTTAGCACATGAAACACCGGGACCGCGTACGGACTCATGCTTTCCTTGATATATACTTTGTTGAAGAGGTTCTCAATTTTCAATTGGAGTTCCTTTGTATCCGCGGGATTGCTCCAATAAGATGGCTTGTTTGGTAATTACGACCTCGGAACAAAGTCAATTTGGTGCTAATTCCTTGAAGTGGAGGAAGTCCTTACGAAAACTCACTTGGGAACACATCATCAAATTCCTACAAGCAATTTGAAAAAGAAGATGGGATAGGGGAAGTGGATCGATTAGCATTCAAAACATATGCCAAAAGTAGCATGGGAGTAGTATCATCATACTCTTTGAAGAGGTCGCCCTTACAATCCAACATTACCATCGAATCCCTACCCTTCAATGATGAAATTCCCTCTTCACCCTTACCCTTCCCACTCTCGGGTTCCTCCCCTCTACCCACGGGTTCTTTCTCTTTCTTTCCCTTTGCTAGAAAATTCTTCATTTGTTGATGTGCCTCACACACTTGTGATGGTGATAGTTGTCGGAGGTTGTACTTTCGACCCTTGAACTCAAAAGAATAATAATTGGTTTGGCCATCATGCTTGGCCGACCTATCATATTGCTATGGCTAACCCGACAAAAGGTTACAAGCATGTATAGAAATGATGTCACAAAGTACCTCATCCTCATAATTTCCAACCTTAAACCGAATCACCACTTGACGAGTCACCTTCAACTCTCCACAATCATTCAACCATTGGAGTCTATACGAACTAGTATGTAGAGTAGTTGTCAACTTCAAGTGATTCACCATCAAAGAACTAGCTACATTAGCACAACTTCCGATGTCAATAATCAAGGAGCACACACTCCCCTTAATGAGGAACTTAGTATGAAAGAGGTTTTCCTATTGGATAGGATCATCCAACACTTTTCTAATCATAACTCTCCGTACCACATAATTAGGTACTTCAAGTTCACCTTCTTGAGGCCATACCTCCTCTTCCTCATCATCACTAGGCCACTCGGTCTTCCCTTCCTTTCTATCTTGAGCAACTTCTTCAGTTCCAACCCCTTCAAGTCCTAATTCTTCCCCCAAGAAATATAATTTCCCTTCTCTTAATATCACATTTCTCTGATTAGGACACTCACTATCCTTGTGTCCCCATCCATGGCATTTGAAGCATTAGAATTCCTTGACATTGAAAAAATATTTAACTTTCTCTCAAGCAATGGAGGAGGTGGTTGATCACTCTTGCTCATGGCTGGAGGGATCTTGACTGGTTGTTGTTTGGATTTGTTCCACCTCAAAGATGAGGGAACCACTTCTCTCCCTTGGTCCAACCCAAGGGCCTTTGGTAGGCTTTGGTTTTGCAGGCTGACCATTCCTTGTTCTCTCGTTCAATCTCTAAAGCCACTTGAAAGATCCCTTCAATAGTTTCAAACTTATGAAGTGTCATGTGTGTAGAGATTTCCTTATTTAGGCTGACCTTGAACCGGATAATATCGTGGGTCACTTGTTCTCCTCTATGATCAAGTTTCAAGATGAGTTGTTGAAACTTATCATAGTAGGCTGGCACACTTTTATTTCCTTGCTTCAAGTTGTACAATTTTCCATGGATTTCATGTTGATAGCTTTCGGGAAGGTACCTTTACCTCATAAGATACCTTAATCAAAACCAAGGAGGGGGTTACCCCTCAATCAATACATTGCCAAAATATTTGACATACTCCCACCACGTGGTAGCATATCCTTCAAAATGAGCAATGGCGTAGCAACTTTTTTCTCTTCCATGAGATCATTCACTTGAAAGACCTTTTTCCATGTGGATTCCCATGAGAGAAACTCTTCGAGATCACTTTCTCCCTTAAAGATTGAATGCCCCATTTTGATAGTGTTTAGGCCAACATCTCTTTTCTGAACACCTTGGCCGCCCCTACCTTCAATCCCTCGGTTCTCCCTTGGGTCTATCCTTCTATCTCTCATCCCTTCTTCAATCAAATAAATATCATTATACATTCCATATTCTCCCCTTTGGTTCTCTTTCATAAATACCTCTTCTTGCATTGGCAGGTTTTGGACATTTGGAATTTGGTATGGTGGATTGGCATTTAGTGGTGGAGTTCTTTGGATTAGATGATTTTGGTTTGGAGGAGTCAGATTTAAGGGTGGCATCTGGGTTCCAAATCCATCGTGTGGGACTTGGTGTTGTGGGGAATGGTTTGGTCCATCAAGGCCTCGGCCTTATGAGTAATAGTTGGCTTGAGGTATGGCATTTGGTGGATACATTCTTCTGGCGTGACTTCGGAGGTAATGGTTGGTGATGTGTTTTAAGGAGTTGAGGGTCGATAACTATGTTGGATTTCTACCCTTTTCATCCGGCCACTAATAGAGGCCACTTCTACTCCCAACTTATCAAGACCCGCATTCACTCTATCCACGTCCTAAGATAAGGATTAAAGATTAGCCACAAGAGCATTCAAAATATTTTGGTCCATGGTTTGTGCATTGGAAGTTTCGAGTTCCATGTGTAATGATTCCATTTGCCAATATACCTACAAAACGAACAAACATTTAGTTTAAAATATCCTCACACACTCTTCACACTTGGCTTCCTCACTTGTTCCTTCAAGTGTTGTAAGCCAGCTATCAATCCTTGAGTGCTTAGGAATGAGTCTACTCTTGATTAAGAATGGAATTTTGTTTTGAAGAGTCAAGGAAATTTCGTATGCACTTGAACCAAGAGAAACTATGAATGGTAAATGAGCAAAGCACCACAAAGAACGTTGACTCGAAGACGTACTCAAAAACTAGTTCACAACTTAGTAGGTTGGTAGTTTCCAACTAGTGTACGAGTCAATAGAAAGAAAACTAATAGAGACAAGGAAAGAAACTTGGAAGGTCCTATGACTTGAGTTTGTTGTTGATGCGGCGCACAATTTTTATTTTGGCCGTTTGGTATTGTTATTTTTGTTTATGTTTGATGTTGTCCCACTTGAATAACTCAATCTTGATTGTTTGGTGAGGATTTATTGGTTTTTGGAGTGAAAAAATCAATACTTGGAACTCTTTTTCCAAAGGTCAAGGTGTCAATAAGCTTTTCACCAACTTGCACCAAAATGGCAAAATACCTTTTTGGCTTTGGTTTGTCCCTTCCCCCTTTTGGATCTTTTTTTAAAAAGGTTTGACACCTTTTGGTAAGGATGCTTTTTGGGAGGCCCTTTGTCTATTCGCCTCTTTGGTATTGTATTGAATCTAATTCCAAGACAAACACAAGACCTTGTCTCTCTCTTCCTTTTTTTTCCAAATCAAACACACCTTTTATTGAACATTCACATCAAGAGCATTATCAATAACAATAAGAACACTTATGAACAAAAACAATATTCAAGTCATCCAACCCTTCAACAACACTAAACAAAATCTCAAATCTTTGACCTTACACTAAAGTGTGCTATAGAAACAACAAGAGAACACACGAAACTACTAAGAGACGCAAAATAACACCTATAACTAGACACAAATTCAGCCAAACAACAAGAATGGACAGATTTGCTTCTTTTTGGAATTTTCAGATTTTCAACACTTCTTTTTTTTCATTTTTTGACTTAGAGAGCCCAAGATTGGTAGTGTAGGAATACAACCAGCCTTAGCTCTGATACCAAGTGATACCAAATGGTATCTAAAAGAGTATGAAATAGTCTGCAATCGGACAAAGAGTTCACACGCACAAGATACTAAACGGAAACAACAAACACCAACTTAAATGATAGAGAAGATATGTAAATTGGCGCAAGGAGAACTCATCATTCAGAAAATAAAGAGTCTATTAACACTCTAAAACCTCTAAAACCCCTTAATAAAAGGGGAGGTTGTTAAGTGTTTGGGGCACCCTTAGGGGTGTATTTCGGGCCCCTAATGTCATCCCCCAAATTTCAATATGCACACTCCCTTGGACGAGTTTGCAACAAGCTCCATCGCGTCCATTTTCATAAACATGCCTTGAAGTCTTTGTAGTTCCCGATCTTGAATTCTAGTAAATGGTATAGAGATCGTGACACCCGTGTCACGTAAGGACTTTAAAGGGGACTTTTTTTTTTGAATTTGGTTTTATTTTGATACGTAGTCATTCAAAAATGATTAAGTTTAAGGACATTAAAGATGACTTTTTGTTTTGAACATGGTTTGGTTGGTGACTTAGCTACATAAAAATGGTTAAGTGTAGGGACTTTAAAGGGGATTTTGTTCTTTGAATGTGGTTTGGTTGGTGACTTAGTTACTTGAAGTCTTAGTTACTTGAAACTGATAAGTGAAGGGACTTTAAAAGGAATTTTGTGTTTTGAATGTGGTTTTGTTTTGATACTTATTCATTTGAAAATGGTTAACTGTAGGGACTTTACAGGGATTTTGTGTTTTGAATGTAGTTTGGTGAGACTTAGTATATTGAAAATGGTAAAGTATACGGACTTTAATGGAGATTATGTGTATTGAATATGGTTTGGTTAATGACTTAGTAACTTGAAAATGGTTAATTGTAGGTACTTTAAAGAGGATTTTTTATTTTGAATGTGATTTGGTTAGTGACTTAGTCATTTCAAAATGGTTAAGTTTAGGGACTTTAAAGGGGATTTTATTTTTTGAATGTGGTTTGGTTTTGATACTTAGTCACATGAAAATGGTTAAATACAGGGACTTGAAAGGGATTTTGTGTTTTGAATGTGGTTTGGTTAGTGACATAGTCACTTGATAATTGTAAAGTGTAGGGACTTTAATGAGGATTATGTGTTTTGAATCTATTTTGGTTGGTGACTTAGTTACTTGAATATGGTTAATTGTAGGGTATTTAAAGAGGATTTTTTGTTTTGAATGTGGTTTGGTTGGTGACTTAGTTACTTCAAAATGGTTAAGTGTAGTGACTTTACAAGGGATTTTTTGTTTTCAATGTGGTTTGGTTTTGATACTCAGTCACTAGAAAATGGTTAAATGTAGGAACTTTAAAGAAGTTTTTTTATATTGAATGTGGTTTGGTTTTGATACTTAGTCAATTGAAAATGGTTAAGTGTAGGGACATTAAAGAGGATTTTTTATATTGAATGTAGTTTGGTTGGTGACTCCGTTACTTGAACATGATTAAGTGTAGGAACTTTAAAGGGGATTTTGTGTTTTAAATGTGGTTAGGCTTTTAACTTAGTTACTTGATTATGGTTAAGTGTAGGGACTTTAAAGGGATTTTGTGTTTTGAATGTTGTTTTGTCTTGATACTTAGTCACTTGAAAATGGTCAAGTGAAGGGCCTTTAAAGGGGAGTTTTTGTTTTGAATCTGGTTTTATTTTAATACTTAGTCACTTGAAAATGGTTAAGTGTAGGGACTTTAAAAAGGGTTTTTTATTTTTGATGTGGTTTTGTTGGTGACTTAGTTGCTTGAAAATGGTTAAGTGTAAGGACTTTAAAGGGATTTTGTATTTTGAATGTGGTTTGGTTGGTGACTTAGTTACTTGAAACTGATAAATATAGGGACTTTAAGGGATTTTATGTTTTGAATTTGGTTTTGTTTTCATACTTAGTGACTTGAAAATGGTTAAGTGTATGGACTTGAAAAGGGAATTTTTATTTTAAATGTGGATTTGTTTTGATACTCAGTCACTTAAAAATGTTTGAGTATAGGGTCTTTAAAAGGGATTTTTTGTTTTTAATATGGTTTGGTTAGTGACTTAGTTACTTGAAAATAGTTAATTATAGGGACTTCAAAGTGGATTTTGTATTTTGAATGTGGTTTGGTTTGTGACTTAGTTACTTGAAAATGGTTAAGTGTAGAAACTTTAAAGGGGATTTTGTGTTTTGAATATGGTTTGGTTGGTAACTTGGTAATTTTAATATGGTTAAGTGTAGGGACTTTAAAGGGGATTTTTTTAATTGAATATGGTTTGGCTGTTGACTTAGTTACTTGAATATGATTAACTATAGGGACTTGAAAGGGGATTATTTTTGAATGTAGTTTGGCTACTGACTTTGTCACGTGAAAATGGTTGAGTGTAGGGACTTTAAAAGGGATTTTGTGTTTTGAATGTGGTTTAGTTGGTGACTTAGTTACATGGAAATTGTTAAGTTTAGGGACATGAAAGGGGATTTGGTGTTTTGAATGAGGTTTGGTTGGTGACTTAGTTACTTGAAACTTATAAGTGTAGAGAATTTAAAGGAGATTTTTTGTTTTGAATGTGGTATGGTTGGTGACTTAGTTACTTGAACATGGTTAAGTGCAAGGACTTTAAAGTGGATATTGTATTTACAATGTGGTTTTGTTTCGATACTTAGTTTCTTGATAATGGTTAAGTTTAGGGATTTTAAAGAAGTTTTTTTGTTTTGAATTTGGTTTTACTTTGATACTTAGTTACTTTAAAATGGTTAAGTGTAGGGACTTTAAAGAGGATTTTTTGTTTTGAATGTGGTTTGGTTGGTGACTTAGTTAGATGAAAATGGTTACGTGTAGGGACTTTAAAAGGGATTATGTGTTTTAAATGTGGTTTTATTTATGACTTAGTTACTTGAAAATGGTTAAGTGTAGGGATTTTAAAGGAGATTTAATGTTTTCAATGTTGTTTTATGGTTATACGTAGTCACTTAAAAATGGTTAAGTATAGAGACTTTAAAGGGGATTTTTTTATTTTGAATGTGGTTTTGTTTTGAATATGGTTTGGTTGGTGACTTTGTTACTTGAAAATGCTTCAGTATAGGGACTTTAAATGGGATTTTGTATTTAGAATGTGGTTTGGTTGGTGACTTAATCACTTGCACATGGTTAAGTGTAGGGACTTTAAATGGGATTTTATGCTTTGAATATGGTTTGGTTGGTGACTTACTTTCTTGAAAATGGTTAAGTGTAGGTACTTTAAACGGGATTTTGTGTCTTGAATGCGGTTTTGTTTTAATACTTAGTCACTTGAAAATTGTTAGGTGTAGGGACTTAAAAGGGGATTTTTAGTTTTGGATGTAGTTTTCTTTTGATACTTACTCATTCGAAAATGATTAATTTTATGGAGTTAAAAAAGGATTTTTTATTTTGAATGTGATTTGGTTTGTGACTTAGTTACATGAAAATGGTTAAGTGTATAGACTTTAAAGGGGATTTTGTGTTTTTAATATGGTGTGTTTGGTGACTTAGTTACTTGAAGCAGATAAGTGTAGGGACTTCAAATTAGATTTCGTTTTTTAGTGTTGTTTTGTTTCGATACTTAGTCACTTGAAAATGGTTAAGTGTAGGGACTTTAAAGGGGATTTTGTGTTTTGAATGTGGTTTGGTTGGTGATTTAGTCACTTGAAAATGGTAAAGTGTTGGGACTTTAATGGGGAATTTGTTCTTTGAATGTTGTTTGGTTGATAACTTAATTACTTGAAAATGGCTGGGTAGGGACTTTCAAGAGGATTTTTTGTTTTGAATGTGGTTTGATTGCTGACTTATTTACTTCAAAATTGTTAAGTGTAATGTTTTTAAATGAATTTTTCGTTTTGAATGTGGTTTGGTTACGATACTTAGTAACTAGAAAATGGTTAAGTGTTGGGACTTTTAAGCAGAATTTTTGTTTTGAATGTGGTTTCGTTGGTGACTTAATTACTTGAAAATGGTTAAGTGTAGGGTCTTTAACTGAGATTTTTTGTTTTGTTTTGATTGTGGTTTTGTTGGTGATTTAGTCACTTGAAAATGGTTAAGTCTAGGGACTTAAAAAGGATTTTGTGTTTTTAATGTGGTTTGGTTGGTGACTTAGTTACTTAAAAATGGTTAAGTGTAATGACTTTAATAGAATGAACTCCTGAGGGTCCTCATCAGACTTAAACCCATTGAAAGATGGAGGGTTCATCCGGGTAAAGTCCCGAACCCTAGATTCTTTTGGAGTGGCCACTGGATTGGCCAGAATGACTGGTGTCCGTTCATTCTGTGCTGCCATGGACTGAGAAGGTGTGGTAAATACGGCTCTAAACTCCGCATGCGAAACATGTTTGCCCAAAGGATCTGTGGGCTGAGGAGCTGGCTGGTTTCTTCTCTTTGGGGCCATGGTCTGGAATAAGAGAAGAATGGATTAGACTGAGAGTTTAACTTGTAATTATGATCACTAGCATGACTGATATCTGTACCTGTATACTGCAAATTGTGATATAATAATGCAGAATACATGGAACTGTAAGGCCATAAGGTTTAACTTAATACAATCCTATGGGTGAAAATGCACAAAACAACTCAATCTGAATGTAAATCTGAACATAAATCTGAAAGCCTCTAAACTTTCTGAATAAGGAGTTGAAGGAACATTTCTCCAACTAACTCTGTAAAAATGAACTGAAGAAATAAGTAAATGAATCAAATCATATTGTCCTCGAATTAATGAGGACTCATTGTGTCTCTGCGACTGGAATGCTACCGCTACTGCTGCGCTGGAGCTCATCTCTCGGAACCTATGGTGTAACATATAAATAAAGCACCATAGCGCAAATGCATTAGTAAAACTGGAGTATTGAGTATACGAGGAAGGTAGGCTGAACATAAAGGGTTTCATGCATGAACAAAACTGATTGACTAATATGAATGTGGGAGTGCAAACACACATATATAGAAACTGGGACCGTGAATACATGATAGCATGACTTGTAAGCTAATACATGGTTTACTGATAACTTTCATGACTGATATTGAAATTGATAACATGTACGACTATATCTAACAGTCCTGTATATACTAAAATCTGAAGAATGCCCTGAGTTCTTTTACTGAGACTGATACTGAAATTGTTGGAAGTACTGTTTAACTGACATGCCCCATGTATGCCATTATGGATAAGTTGGGGTCCAATCTCTGCCCCGATTGGAGGGGTGTCAATACCGTGCCACGAGTAAGGACAGCCTGTGAGTGACCCTTATTTGGCGGGTACTCAATGAGAATAGTGGGAACCCTAAACTGACGGGTTAAGACACCTCATCAACCCTAATCTAACGGGTTAAGATGTTTCAACCTACGATGGCTACATAGTTCTAGAACACAAGGATTGCTTCTAAGAATCACACCCTGAACTAGCGGGTGAGTTCCCATCCTTGGGTTCACTTGGTTCTAACCTCTACTCCCATCGGAAAAGACTGGACATGTATAACTGACTGTCCATGACTTAATCTTACTAAATTCTGTTGACTGGCAGAATGTTACTGATATCTGACAACTAACTAAGATCATGAGGTTTTATTGAGTCACATAACTGACTGAAGTCTATGGAATCATAGCTTGATTTTGGATATTGTGAAACATGACATGGATCTAGGCACAAAACTATATTTTTCAGGTACAAGTACCCCCAGGACTCGATGGAAGGAAATAGACACAAATGACTGACTTGATCATAAGAGTAGAGTCCATAATATATAATATCATAAGTAGGGGTCTCATACTATGCATGAATGTATTGCATGGAAAGGATTTCATGTCACATGGAAGTACTTGAACAATCTTAATATCATGTTCATTGCATAATCATATTGGCAATACATACTAATAGCATGGAAGTTCATGTGGATTTCATGGTTATCATACATCTTGTTCATAAGTAGGATTTGCAAGTAAATATAGCATGATCTCATAAAAATAGTTCATGAGTATTCCTAAAACATTTACAAGGTACATTAACAACATAGAAGTCATTGGAACGTAAGGGCATACCATGAATCCTTCACTTAGTCACAATTTAGCTATATTGCATAATTTGTAGTCTCTTAGGCATTTTATCAAACACCTTACATACACATCTTAAGAATAGGTAAAATCATCAAATTATACATTATGAATAACCAAACTTACATGTTTCCAACTCATATGATATCATGAATTCACAAAAACTTATAAATATTCCATCTTGAGAATCACCCAACATCAACAACATGATCATCATCACCTAACAATATAGAAATCATACATGAAAAAGAGGAAAATAAACAAGCATCAATATGGGTATGATAATATCAGCATAATCAACCAAGCTTTTGTATTTTAAAGATTGATTCTTGAACTCCACGGACGAAAGAAATCCGAGGATGAACACTACGTATACCTTAGAAGGAAGATTCTTGATGATTGACGGAGGAATTTCCTTGAAATCCGATCTTCAAGCTTAATTATGTAACCCTAGTTGTTTTTCTCCTTTAATGCTCTTCGATGATGAGCTTTGAAATGAAAAGAGGGTTGTAATATGTTTAGAAGCTATATATTTCATAGGGTTAAGTTTAAGGACGTGTAGGGAGTATTTAAAGATTTAATTACCTTTAAAATAACTCAAAACGGAGTATTTTTGACACCTGGAATTGACTCAGGTGGCGCCTAAGGGATCTCCTATATTTGGGTTGGGCGGCGCCTAACCAATCGCCTATGCTTACTATCTCTCACGAAAATGGGCATAACTTTTCGCTCGGGTATTAGATTAAGGTGAATTTGGTATCGTTGGAAATATAATTTGATTCTCTACAATTTGGTGGTTCTAAATCAGCAAAAATACCACATTAACATCAAGTTATACTCATTCAAAGATGACCCTTGCAAAATCAAACACTAAAATTTGATAGATTCAAAACCTCTTAGCTTGTATTACCTTAAGTGACTCGTATCAACATGCTTAATGCATCATAAGCTATCCTATCACTAGGATATTCATGCTAAGTCATGTACTTAAGTATGAATCACAGGAAAGGAGATTTCATATGTAGCAATACTTATTCACTTCCTAGCTTAGAAACATGCGGGGTATTACATTTAGTTTTGATACTTAGTCACTTGTAAATGGTTAAGTGTAGATACTTTAAAGAGGATTTTTTTATTTAAAAGTGGTTTGATACTTAGTCACTTGAAAATGGTTAAGTATTTGTACTTTAAAGGGCATTTTTTGTTTTGAATGTGGTTTGGTTGGTCACTTAGTTACATGAAAACGGTTAAGTGTAGAAATTTTCAAGGGGATTTTGTGTATTGAATGTGGTTAGGTTGGTGACTTAGTTACTTGAAACTAAGAAGTGTTGGGACTTTAAAGGAGATTTTATGTTCTGAATGTGGTTTTGTTTTTATAGTTAGTCACTTGAAAATGGTTTAGTGTAGTGACTTTAAAGGGGATTTTGTGTTTTTAATGTGGTATGTTAGGTGACTTAGTTACTTGATATAGAAAAGTGTAGGGACTTTAAAGGGGATTTTGTGTTTTGAATGTGGTTTCGTTTTGATACTAAGTCACTTGAAAAATGGTTAAGATTAGGGACTTTAAAGATAATTTTTTGTTTTGAATGTGGTTTGGTTGGGAACTAAGTTACTTGAAAATGGTGAAGTGTAGGGACTTTAAAGTAATTTTTTTGTTTTGAATGTTATTTGGTTCGTGACTTAGTTACATGAAAATGGTTAAGTATAGGGACTTTAAAGGGTATTTTGTGCTTTGAGTGTGGTTTGGTTTGATGGTTATTTAGTTACTTGAAAATGATAAGTAATGGGACTTTAAAGGGGATTTTGTGTTTTGACTATAGTTTTGTTTTGATACATTGTCACTTGAAAATGGTTAATTCTAGGGACTTTAAAGATGATTTTTTATATTGAATGTGATGTTGTTATGATACTTAGTCATTTGAAAATAGTTAAGTTTAGGGACTTTAAAGAGATTTTTGGTTTTGAATGTGGTTTTGTTGGTGATTTAGTTACTTGAAAACGGTTAAGTGTAGGGACTTTAAACAAGATTTTGTGTTTTGAAAGTGGGTTTGTTGGTGATTTAGTCACTTGAAAATTGTAAAGTATAGGGACTTTAAAGGAGATTATGTTTTATGAATGTAGATTGATTAGTGACTTAGTTACTTAAATATGGTTAAGTGAAGAGACTTTAAAGGAAATTTTGTGTTTTGAATGTTGTTTTGTTTTGACACTCAGTCACTTGAAAATGGTTTAGAGACTTCGAAGGGAATTTTTGGTTTTGAATGTTGTTTGAGTTAGATACTTGAAAATGGTTAAGGGTAGATATTTTAAAGGGGATTTTGTGTTTTGAATGTGGTTTTTTTGGTTACTTAGTTACTTGAAACTGGTTAAGTGTAGATACTTTAAAAGGGATTTTGTATTTTGAATGTGGTTTTGTTTTTATACTTAGTCACTTGGAAATGCTTAAGTGTAGAAATTTTAATGGGGATTTTTTATTTTGAATGTGGTTTTGTTTTGATACGTAGTCAATTAAAAATGGTTAAGTGTATGGACTTTAAAGGTGATTTTGTGTTTTAAATATGCCTTTTGTTTTCATACTTAGTCACTTGAAAATGGTAAGGTGTAGGGACTTGAAAGAAATTTTTTTTGCTTTGAATGTTGTTAAGTTGGTGACTTAGTTACATGAAAATGGATAAGTTTAAGGACTTTAAAGGAGATTTTGTGTTTTGAATTTGGTTTGGTTGGTGACTTAGTTAATTGAAACTGATAAGTGTAGAGACTTTGAAGGATATTTGTTGTTTCGAATGTGGTTTGGTTGGTGACTTAGTTATTTCAAAATGTTTGTGTAAGGACTTTAAAGTGGAGTTTGTGTTTACAATGTGGTTTTGTTTTGATACTTAGTCACTTGATAATGGTTAAGTGTAGGGATCTTAAAGGAGATTTTTTATTTTGAATATGGTTTTATTTTGATTCTTAGTTACTTGAAAATGGTTAAGTGTAGGGACTTTAAAGTGAATTTTTTTTTAAATATGGTTTGGTTGGTGACTTAGTTATATGAAAATGCTTAAGTATAGGGACTTTAAAGGGGATTTTGTATTTTGAATGTGGTTTGGTTGGTGACTTAGTCACTTGAAAATTGTTAAGTGTACGGACTTTAAAGGAGATTTTGTGTTTTGAATGTGGTTTTGTTTTGATACTTAGTGACATGAATATTGTTAAGTGTAGGGACTTTAAAGTTAATTTTTTTATTTTGAATGTAGTTTTGTTTGGATACTTACTCATTCGAAAATGGTTAAGTTTAGAGACTTTAAAGGGGATTTTTTATTTTGAATATGGTTTGGTTGGTTACTTAGCTACATGAAAATGTTTAAGTGTAGAGACTTTAAAGGTGCTTTTGTGTTTTGAATGTTGTTTGGTTTGTGAATTAGTCACTTGAAACTAATAAGTGTAGGGACTTTAAATGGTATTTTTTGTATTGAATGTGGTTTGGTTGGTGACTTAGTCACTTGAAAATGATAAAGTGTAGGGTCTTTAATGGGGATTATGTGGTTTGAATATGGTTTGGTTGATAACTTAGTTACTTGAAACTGGTTAAATGTATGGACTTTAGAGAGTATTTGTTGTTATGAATATGGTTTGATTGGTCACTTAGTTACTTTAAAATGGTTAAGTATAGGGACTTTACAGGGTATTTTGTGTTATGAGTGTTGTTTGGTTATGATACTTAGTAACTTGAAAATGGTTAAGTGTAGGGACTTTAATGGGGATTTTTTGTTTTAAATATGGTTTCATTGGTGACTTAGTTACTTGGAAATGGTTAAGTGCAGGGGCTTTAAAAGAGATTTTGTGTTTTGATTGTGGTTTGATTGGTGACTTAGTCACTTGAAAATGTTTAATTGTAGAGACTTTAAAGGGATTTTGTGTTTTAAATGTGGTTTGGTTGGTGACTTAGTTACTTAAAAATGATTAAGTGTAAGAAATGTAAAGGGGATTTTGTTTTTTTGAATGTGGTTTAGCTTTGATACTTAGTCACTTGAAAATTTTAAAGTGTAGAGACTTTAAAGAGGATTTTCTGTTTTGAATGTGGTTTTATTTTTATACTAAGTCACTTGAAAATGGTTAAGTATAGTTACTTTAAAGGAGATTTTTTGTTATGAACGTGGTTTGGTTGGTGACTTAGTTACATTAAAATAGTTAAGCGTAGGGACTATTGACACCTAATTTTTGTCCTCCACGACTTAATTTAATCTTGAGTTTCTTCAGTTTTTAATAAACCAAAATAATTATTTCTTTCAAATAAAAAAAAAACTTAAAATATTTTCTATATGTGATTTTGTCATTTTAAGTAGCGATTATATACTATCGTATTCAGTTATACGAGATTATATAATTTGTTACTTAAATATTTATTTTACAAAATATCGAATTTAATTAAGGCTTATCCTGAAAATAAATTCAAATGATTAAAATCTTAATTTAAATATAATTTATTCTCAAAAATAATTTATTTGGATAAATTTGCATTCATTTTATTAAATCAAGAAGTTCGGGATAAAAAAAAAGGTATTAATTCGTATCAAATTTTAATTTAATTTAGCCAATCTATTAGATTTGACCATAATTGAAAATTGGTCATAATTGCAATGCAATTCGTCAATTAATTTTTAATTTGGTCAAAATAAATAAATTTGGCTAAATTTTAAATTCCAATTGGGGTTATATTTTAAATAACCCCAAAATTCTTAAGAACTCTCATAACTTTTACCCAATTCCACCAAAAAATAAATTCAAATTGTACTATTCCCCCTAATTTTGTCCTTTTTCAATTTTGAAATTCAAAGATTGTACTACATTGTACTATTTCCCCCCACATTATCTTCCACCTCACCTAATCTTTAATTTTTACATTCCAAAAACCCCCTAAATGTTTTTTCTCCCACATTGGTAGAAGGCAAGAAATAAATCTCTATCCTTTCCTATAAATACTTTTCTCTCACATTGATGGAAAAAGCAAAAAAATACCCCATTCTCTCTTATAAATACTACCACTACTTTGGTAGAGAGAGGAGGAGAAAAGGAAGAAAAAAAAGAGGTTAGAAAGGTGAAAAAAATCCTTTTGAGCAAAATAGTTATTTTTATTTAGTAAAAATTTTGTTTCATAGAGTTGGTCGGCTAATCAAAATTTTTGAGTTGCCAGCGACGTTTTTCGGTGGTAGTTGATTCCGACGAAGCTTGTAGTCTCGTTTTGCTGCCCCCCAAAAGGTAAACACACCTTTTTTTATTTTAGTTTTTATTATTTGTTTCTTCTTCATATTTTTTTCTTCTTCGTAGTTCGTAGATATAATTTTGTTTGCTGGGATTGTATGTTGTAGATGGCCTTGAAGGCCCTAGGACGTTGTGATATCGGTATTCTAATTATTTTCATGTCCATGATATAAAAATGAGCTAGCAATAGTTGTATGTGCCTTTTTTGACTTTATTCTTTAATTATTTTACATAAAGTTTCAATCTTTGCTTAAAAGATGTATTTTTGCTTTGTTTAAACTCATTGTTGTTGGATATATTTGTTTTTAGTATGTAAAGTTATTTTCTTTATGTTTAAAAGAATAGTTAATGTTGAATGTTTTGCCTTTTCGCCTTATTCTTTGATTATTTTGGATAAAGTTTAGATCTTTACTTGAAAAGACATACCCATGTCTTGTTTAAACTCATTGTTGGTAGATATATTTATTTTTAGCATGTAAAGTTGTTTCCTTTATGTTGAAAAGAATAGATAATATTGATTGTTTCTCCTTTTTTTCACTTCATTCTTTGATTATTTTGGATAAATTTTAGATCTTTACTTGAAAAATAATACTCATGTCTTGTTTAAACTTATTGTTGGTAGATATATTTTTTTAGCAAGTAAAGTTGTTTATTTTATATTGGAAAAATAGTTATTATTATTTGTTGCGCCTTAATAAAAATAGTAATTAGTTAAGTCAAGAATTTGTCATTTGCTTACTAATTATTTTAATGGATTTCAAAACCCTCATATAAGATATGAAGTGCTACCTTTATTTTTCATCCAAGATGTTTATTCTTTTTTGTTCGCATGTTGTCTTTTCAAAATGATAAGAAAGTTCAAACTTTCGCAGCTAACAAAAATTATTTGGATATTTTTGTCTCATGCATAGTATGATTGTGAAACGATATTTCACTTTTAGAAATGCTAAACTTTTATTCTTATTTTCTTACTACGGATTGTTATATGTTCTCTTTGTGTGTGTAAGGACTTGATTCATGTCTCTCTTTTATTCATAATGTCAAAAGAGAATCAACGACGTCTTAGAAATATAAACCATAGGTCGTTACGCATTTTTCCATTAAATGTTAATTGTGATTTAGATGTATGAATTTTCGTTAATGTCGCCTTAATTGAGATTTAGGATTCTCTTGCTTGAAAAGTTGAGCTTTATTTTCTTTTGTTATATGGATTAGTATCTATGTTTGTTATATTTTAGAAGTCATGAGTATTTTCCTTATTGCCTCAACCCTTTACTTTCGCAAGCTTACGTTGTTTGTTTCTTGTGTTAATTCATTGAATATGACCTTCTTCCTTTTACCTTTATTCATTCTTGTATGAACATAAATCATGAGGTATGTAAGTGGGTGTCTTTGCTTTGCATTTTATTTGTTGACTCTCACTCTTGTGCAAGTGTGCTTATCAATGTCATTCAAAAATTGGTTTTTTGATATTTTCTTTTGCTTTGAAATATGTCACTTTTATGCCTTGAACGTATATTAATTTCTTTATCTTTTCTTTGCATGCAAAAAATGTCTCGAGTCCAATTAGACTCCTCTCCTCTTGCATTTCATAATGGTTAAATGAGGCTCACCCCTTCGAGTCATGTTCGAAGTTTAAACCCAAGGTCCACTACATGGCGTGCGGATTCTTGAAGATAGACGAAGAAGGAAAGTGGGTCAAAACCCATTGATGAGGTCACTAAGAGACTTGAAAAGTCTCAATTTTTATTATTGTCTTCTTTTTATTTATTATTTACTCATTTATTTATTCATTCATTTCGACCTCAAAGACAAAGTTTTATTTAATACAGGTGGAGCAAGACTCGAGCCAAAGGCTCGAAAAATAGTTCAGGATAGGTGAAATAGGTCGGAAGCCCAACTACACTAGGACAGGTCTCGTTGGTTTGGGTCCAATGGCCTAAATCCTTTACTTTTTCCTCCCTTCCCCTTTTATGTGTTTATTTGTTTATTAGTTTTCTTTAGACTAAGTTAAAATCCCTACTAAGTCGCCTAAATCTATTTTACACGTCTTTTTTTTGAAAAAAATCAAATCACTATTTCAACAAATTAATCTTTTCAAAGTTAATCAAAAGATGATTTTCAAACAGTCCGGATAACCGCAAGTTAGCGGACGTTTTAGGTGCCTAACACCTTCCTAAAATGTTAATAGGAATCGCTTATCTAGAATCTCTATCTTAAAACGATTTTTTCTGTTTTGAATCGTTTGAAGTAACTCTCTAAAGTTTTCTTAATTCCTTTTCAAAATTAAGTGACGACTCTCAAAAAGTCAAAATTTCCGCAAAATAAAAATGGTGACTCTGCTGAGGATCTTTAACTAGGTTCTAACCAAATGATTGATTTTGTCTTTTGATTAACTGTTTATGTGTTCCGATTATGTAAAGTTTAATTATCGCATCTCATGGCATATTCCTGCATCTTATAAACTATTTTGGGGATTCGTGGATGTCCCGTCCCCTGTTGTTCAATTCCAAAATCTGTTGGAAATATGAACAGCTTATCAGCACGTGAGTCATCTAACGTTGTTCGTATTTTCAAACTCAAGCTGTCCACTTGAGAACCAATGTTCAAACCCACTCTAAACACCTAGGATAGAAGAAAAGCAAAACCTTATTTTAGGCATGAGCCTAGGACGACCCAATACCCGAGCGCGGTATTAGGCCCATTAAAATACCTGACCTACATCTATTGACCCCGAGTCAATTATAGACGAACCATATTTCTGTGTTGAAGAAAATATATGCCTGTCTAATTCAATCCATTATCCTCTGGGCGTCAGGAAAAAAGCTTAATTTGCTTACTTTCGTAAGAAGAATTGAAGCAAGTTAAGCAAGAAATTGATCAATTTGGGAGATTGCATCTAAGGCACAATTTGAGCATCGACGGATGTCATCAATATGATAAGTGGACAAATCTAAGAAGGCAAAGGCAGATGAAGGAGCCTCCAGTAGTTAGTTTTTCTATTTCCCATGCGCGGGAACTTATCCTTTTTCATGTTATTTCCCTTTTTCCCCAAAGATTGTATCCGTCTTTTGTTATCGTTTGTACCCATTTATGCCCATTTCGTGTCTACATAAGTTGGGGGATAATGGTTTGACTTTAGGGAAGCATATACTTTCTTCAAAAATCGTTAGGCCTGAAGTCAAAAAGGGTCACCCCAGTTAGGATACCTATTATTATAAGGTTTTGTGTGGTTATGGTGTTTGTTTAGATCAAAGGCAAGTTTATCCGATATGCTCCTATGGATGAATTTTTCTAGGACTCAAACAATTCTATATGGTTATTTTTTGTCAAATATTTTGCATTACTTATCACATACGGAAACTAACATATCCGCCTTTGAGTTGTTTTACTTTACAGATAATAGAAATTACTTCATGTTGATATAAGCTGGCAGAACATCCCCACTTCACCTGATCAAAAGTGTACAAAATCTCATCCTCTGACCATCATTCAAAAATGACAGGAAATAACGAGGAAAGCACCCTGACTATTCGGGACAATGTGGCAGCGAAATAGAATGAGATGATTACGGAACTTGCAAGAAAGTTAGAAATTCTTCAGGAACAATTAAATTGCACTCGGGATTTTGCTAACTTGTCCATCACCGTCAATGCCTCTACTCCGGCGGGACATGGGACTCCACTCCAAATACCTCCCCTTAGTACCCCTATTCTCTAGGACCAACTAACTAATGTATCATCCGGCTCCGCTCCTCCATTTGTCCAAAATACTAATCGTGAAAATAATCCAGACGCCTACCATCCATAAAATCGATCTGCAACCCCACAGAACCTGTCTTCGAATCCATTCCCAAATCCTCAAAACACATTCTCAAATCAACAAAACGCATTCCCAAATCCGCAAAATTTACTAGCAAATCCACAAAATACGACAAACCTACCTTCGAATCCACCAAATTCATTTCAAAATCTACAAAATCCCTCTTATATTCCACCAAACTACTTACAAGTCCCATATAACATTCCCAATTTCCAAAATGTTCTCCCCACTTACCAACTAAATTCCCTTCATCTGCAAAATCAAGCCTTCCTTCCAAATCCCTCTCAAGCCATTTTATCCATTGATATTTATGAACCCCTTCCTAACCCCGAGATAGCCCATTACGAGGAGAAAGAGAAGGAATGGAGGTCCCAGCATAAAAGAAATTTACTAGCCATGCAAGAAGAGATCATGAGGATCAAAGATTCTCACGGGGCCAAGGACCACGACGGTTTGGGGTATGATGATTTGTGTGTTCACCCAGGAGTAGACCTATCAGAAGGATACAAGGTCCCTAAGTTTGAGATGTTTCACTGTACCAAAAATCCAATGGCCCATCTAAGAAGGTACTGTGAGCAACTAGTAGGGATAGGGAAAAACAAGGCATTATTAATGCGCCTATTCAGTCGAAGTTTGAATGGTGAAGCCTTGGAGTGGTTCATGTCTCAGGAGCCCAAAAGGTGGACTGGTTGGAAGTCATTGGCCAAGAGTTTCCTTGACCAATTCGCATTCAACATTGAAATAGTCCCTGATCGGTATTCACTAGATCGGATTAAACAAAAAAGCATTGAGAGTTTTTGAGATTATGCTTTCATTGGAGGAAAGAAGCTGCCAAAGTGTAGCCCCCCATGAGGAGGATAAAATGGTATCCGTGTTCTCTCACGCTCAAGAACGAGAATATTATACCAGGATGGTGTCCGCTGTTAGAGCGACCTTTGCAGATTTGGTAAAAATAGGAGAATCATTAGGGGAAGGTATTCGGACAGGAAAAATTGCAAAAACCCCGACATTATCTGGAACTACCATGTTTTCTAAGAAGAAGAAAGAAGAGGTAGGTGGGGTTTCTGCCAATTCTGTTACAAAATTAAAATAGCGGTTCAACTCTAGAAATGTTTTATTTTCCCTGCCATCACCTAACCTTCCGTACGCATTCTACGTTTACCCCCAATACCAAACTACACTCCCAAACATCCCACCATCATACCAAACTTCACAGCCAAATATCTTTCCCCAATACCCATTTCCACCTCTAAATTATTAGTCTCATTTCCAAAATACTACCCCAAATAGCCGAGTAAATTTCCAAATACCTCTAAATTACCACCAAGTACCCCCTCCTAAAAACCTAATCTCGTATAACTCCCAGCGTCCAAACCACAAAAAGAAACCTCCCCGAAACTTCACCCCACTAGCTAAAATTTGCACCCAATTGTTTGAAAGATTGAAGAATGCTGGTCATTTGAAACCAATACAGTCAAAGCCTATCAATTCTAGCTCCCAATTTCATCACCCTGATCAAAATTATGCCTATCATTCAGGGGAAGCAGGGCATAGTACCGAGGACTGCCTTATCTTGAAATATAGAATCCAAGATCTGATTGGTCAAAAGGTCGTCACGCTCTAGGCACCTACTCCAAATGTTAGCAGTAATCCGATGCCTAACCATGGGGGATTTTGTGATTTGGATGTGGTTTGGTTGCTTACTTTGTCACTTGAAAATAGTTAAGTGAAGGGACTTTAAAGGGGATTTGGTGTTTTTAATGTGGTTTGGTTGGTGACTTAGTTATTTGAAAATGGTTAAGTGTATGGACTTTAAAGGGAATTTTGTGTTTTAAATGTGGTTTTTGTTTTGAAACTAAGTCACCTAAAAATGATAAAGTGCAGGGACTTTCAAGAGGATTTTTTATTTTGAATGTTGTTTGGTTGGTGACTTAGTTACATAAAAATGGTTAAATGTAGGGACTTTAAAGAGGATTATATGTTGTGAATGTGGTTTTGTTTGTGACTTAGTTACTTGAAATTGACAAGTGTAGTGACTTTGAAGGAGATTTTATGTATTGAATGTGGTTTTGTTTTTATACTTAGTCACTTGAAAATGGTTAATTATAGAGTCTTTAAAGAGTATTTTTTGTTTTTGATGTGGTTTTCATTTGATACTTACTCATTCGAAAATGATTAAGTTTAGGGACTTTAAAAAGGATTTTTTGTTTTGAATATGGTTTTATTGGTGACTTAGTTACTTGAAACTGATAATTATAGGGAATTTAAATGAGATTTGCTATTTTGAATGTGGTTTTGTTTTGATACTTAGTCACTTGAAAATGGTTAAGTGTAGGGACTTTAAAGGAGATTTTGTGTTTTGAATGTGGTTTGGTTGGTGACTTAGTCACTTGAAAATGGAAATGTGTATTAACTTTAAAGGGTATTTTTATTTTGAATGTGGTTTTGTTATGATACTTAGTCAATTGAAAATGGTTAAGTGTATGGACTTTAAAAGGAATTTTTTGTTTAGAATATTGTTTTGTTGGTGACTTAGTTACTGGAAAATGCTTAAGTATTGGGACTTTAAATGAGATTTTATGTTTTGAATGTTGTTTTATTTTGATACTTAGTCACTTGAAAATTGTTTACTGTAGAGACTTTAAAGGGGATTTTTTTTTTTGAAAAGTTTTTCTTTTGATACTTACTCATTCAAAAATGATTAAGTTTAGGGATTTTAAAGAGTATTTTTTATTTTGAATGTGGTTTTGTTGGTGACTTAATTACTTGAAATTGATAAGTGTAGGGACTTTAAAGGAGATTTGTGTTTTGAATGTGGTTTGTTTGGTGAGTTAGTCACTTGAAGATGGAAATGTGTAGGGTCTTTAATGGGGAAAATGTGGTTGGAAAGTGGTTCAGTTGATAAGTTTCTTACCAAAAACTGGTTAAGTGTATGAACTTTAAAGAGGATTTTTTGTTTTGAATCTGGTTTGATTAGTGACTTAGTTACTTTAAAATGGTTGATTGTAGGGACTTTAAAGGGAATTTTGTGTTCTGAATGTGGTTTGGTTTTGATATGTAGTAACTTGAAAATCATTAAGATTAGGTTATTTAAAGAGAATTTTTTGTTTTGAATGTTGTTTCGTTGGTGACTTAGTTACTTGAAAATGGTTAAGTGTAGGGACTTAAAATGAGATTTTGTGTTTTGAATGCGGTTTGGTTGGTGACTTAGTCACATAAAAATGGCTAAGTATAGGAACTTTAATGAGATTTTGTGTTTTAAATGTTGTTTGGTTGGTGACCTAGTTACTTGAAAATGGTTAAGTGTAAGGAATTTAAAGGGGATATTGTGCTTTGACTTTTGTTTTGTTTTGATACTTAGTCACTTGAAAATGTTAAAGTGTAGGGACTTTAAAGGAGATTTTTTGTTTTGAATGTGGTTTTATTTTAGTACTTAGTCACTTGAAAATAGTTAAATGTACTGACTTTAAAGGAAATTTTTTGTTTTGAATGTGGTTTGGTTGGTGACTTAGTTACAGGAAAATGGTTAAGTGTAGGGACTTTAAAGGAGATTTTGTTTTTTGAATATGGTTTGTTAGTTGGTTATTTAATTACTTGAAACTTATAAATAAAGGGACTTTAAAAGGGTTTCATTCTGAATATGGTTTTATTTTGATACATAGTCACTTGAAAATGGTTAAGTATAGGGACTTTAAAGGGAATTTTTAAATTTAGAATGTGATTTTGTTATGATACTAAGTCATTTGAAATTAGTTAAATTTAGGGAATTTAAAGAGGATTTTCTTTTTTGAATGTGGTTTGGTTGGTGACTTAGTTACTTGAAAATGGTTAAGTGTAAGGACTTTAAGAAGGATTTTGTGTTTTAAATGTGGTTTGTTTAGAGATTTAGTCACATGAAAATGGTAAAGCATAGGGACTTTAAAGGGGATTATGTTTTATGAATATGATTTGGTTGGTGACTTAGTTACTTAAATATGGTTAAGTGTAGGGACTTTTAAGGGTATTTTGTTTTTAGAATGTGGTTTTATTTTGATACTTAGTCACTTGAAAATGGTTAATTGTAGTTACTTTAAAGTGCCTTTTTTATTTTGAATGTGGTTTCGTTGGTGACTTAGTTACTTGAAAATGGTTAAGTGTAGGGACTTAAAATGAGATTTTGTGTTTTGAATGCGGTTTGGTTGGTGACTTAGTCACATAAAAATGGCTAAGTATTGGGACTTTAATGAGATTTTGTGTTTTGAATGTTGTTTGGTTGGTGACCTAGTTACATGAAAATGGTTAAGTGTAAGGAATTTAAAGGGGATATTGTGTTTTGACTTTTGTTTTGTTTTGATACTTAGTCACTTGAAAATGTTAAAGTGTAGGGACTTTAAGGAGATTTTTTGTTTTGAATGTGGTTTTATTTTAATGCTTAGTCACTTGAAAATAGTTAAATGTACTGACTTTAAAGGAAATTTTTTGTTTTGAATGTGGTTTGGTTGGTGACTTAGTTACAGGAAAATGATTAAGTGTAGGGACTTTAAAGGAGATTTTGTATTTTGAATGTGGTTTGTTAGTTGGTTATTTAATTACTTGAAACTTATAAATAAAGGGACTTTAAAAGGGTTTCATTCTGAATATGGTTTTGTTTTGATACATAGTCACTTGAAAATGGATAAGTGTAGGGACTTTAAAGGGAATTTTTTAATTTAGAATATGATTTTGTTATGATACTAAGTCATTTGAAATTAGTTAAATTTAGGGACTTTAACTAGGATTTTTTTTTTGAATGTGGTTTGGTTGGTGCTTAGTTACTTGAAAATGGCTAAGTGTAAGGACTTTAAGAAGGATTTTGTGTTTTGAATGTGGTTTGTTTAGAGATTTAGTCACATGAAAATGGTAAAGCATAGGGACTTTAAAGGGGATTATGTTTTATGAATATGGTTTGGTTGGTGACTTAGTTACTTAAATATGGTTAAGTGTAGGGACTTTTAAGGGTATTTTGTTTTTAGAATGTGGTTTTATTTTGATACTTAGTCACTTGAAAATGGTTAATTGTAGTTACTTTAAAGTGCCTTTTTTATTTTGAATGTGGGCATGTTTTGATATTTAGTCACTTGAAAATTTTAAAGTGTAAGGACTTTAAAGGGGATTATGTTTTGTGAATTTGGTTTAGTTGGTGACTTAGTTACTTAAAGATCGTTAAGTGTATGGACTTTAAAGGAAATTTGGTATTTTGAATGTGGTTTTCTTTTAATACTTAGTCACTTGAAAATGGTTAATTTTAGGTACTTTAATGGGGCTTTTTTATTTTGAATGTGGGTTTGTTTTGATATTTAGTTACTTGAAAATGGTTAAATGTAGGGACTTTAAAGGGAATTTTTTGTTTTGAATGTTGTTTGGTTGGCGGTTAGTTACTTGGACATGGTTAAGTGTAAGGACTTTAAAGGGGATTTTGTGTTTTGAATGTGGTTTTGTTTTGATACTTAGTAACTTGAAAATTGTGAAGTGTAGAGTGTTTAAAGGTGATTTTTTGTTTTGAATGTGGTATGATTTTCATACTTAGTCACTTTAAAATGGTAAAGTATAGGGACTTTTAAGGAGGATTTTTTGTTTTGAATGTGGTGTGGTTGGTGACTTAGTTACATGACAATGGTTAAGTATAGGGACTTTAAAGAGAATTTTGTGTATTGAATGTGGTTTGGTTGGTGACATAGTTACTTGAAACTAATAAGTGTAGGGACTTTAAAGGGGATTTTGTATTTTGAATATTGTTTAATGTAGATACTTAGTCACTTGAAAATGGTAAAGTGTAGAGACTTTAGAGGGGATTTTTGAGTTTGAATGTGGTTTGGTTGGTGATTGTCACTTGAAAATGGTTAATTGCTGGGACTTTAAAAGGGATTTTGTGCTTTGAATGTAGTTTGTTTGGTGAGTTAGCCACTTTAAAATGTATATGTGCAGGGACTTTAAAGGAGATTTTGTGTTTGAATGTAGTTTTGTTAGTGACTTTGTTACTATAAAATGGTAAAATGCAAGGACTTTAAAGGGGATTTTTTGTGGTGAATGAGGTTTGGTTTTGGTACATAGTCACTTGAAAAAGGTTAAGTTTAGAAATTTTTAAGGAGATTTTTTTTTTTTGAGTGTGCTTTTGTTTTGATACTTAGTCACCAAAAAATGTTCAAGTGCAGGGACTTTAAAGGAGATTTTTTGTTTTAAATGTGGTTTGATTGGTGACTTAGTTACTTGAAAATGGAAAAGTGTAGGGAATTTAATGTGGATTTTGTGTATTCAATGTGGTTTGGTTATGATACTTAGTCACTTGAATATGGTTGAGTGTAGGGACTTGAAAGGAGATTTTTTGTTTTGAATGTAGTTTGGTTTTACAGTTACTCACTTGAAAATGGTTAAGGGTAATGACTTTAAAGAGGATTTTTTGTTTTAAATGTGGTTTAGTTTTGATAGTTAGTCACTTGAAAATAGTTAAGTGAAGCGACTTTAAAGGGTATTTTTTGTTTTGAATGTTATTTTGGTAGGTGACTTAGTTACTTGAAAAATGTTAAGTGTAGGGACTTTAAGGGCGATTTTTTTTTTTTGAATGAGGTTTGGTTTTGATTCCTTGTCACTTGAAAATGGTTATGTGGAGGGACTTTAAGGGGGATTTTGCGTTTGTAATGTGGTTTGGTTGGTGACCTAGTTGTTAGAAAATTGTTAAGTATAGGGAATTTAAAGGGGATTTTGTGTTTTAAATATGGTTTTATTTTCATACTTAGTCATTTGAAAATGAATAAGTGTATAGAATTTAAAGGGGATTTTTTTCTTTTTATATGGTTTTGTTTTGATACTTAGTTGAATGAAAATGGTTAAGTATAGGGACTTTAAAGGGGATTTTTTGTTTTGAATGTGGTTAGGTTAGTGACTTAGTTACTTGAAAATGGTAAAGTGTAGGGACTTTAAAGAGGATTTTGTGTTTTGAAAGTGGTGTGGTTTTAATAATTAGTCACTTGAAAATGGTTAAGTGTAGGGACTTTTAAGAGGATTTTATGTTTTTAATGTGGTTTTGTTGGTGACTTAGTTATTTGAAAATGGTTAAGTGTAGGGACTTTAAAGGGGATTTTGTATTGAGAATGTGGTTTGGTTTTGATACTTAGTCACTTGAAAATGGTTAAGTATAGGGACTTTAAAAGGGATTTTTTCTTTTAAATGTTGTTTGGTTGGTGACTTAGTTACTTGAAAATAGTTAAGTGTAGCAACTTTATATGAGATTTGGGAAGTGGAGATGTTGAGGCGGCTTGTGACTTAGTCCTCCCACCCCCCAACCCCCCGCATTTCCTCCAGCAGAAGGACAATCTCTCTAAAGGTGACCCATTTTGCCACAAGTAGCAGTTTTTTCCCTCAAACCAGCACTTCCCTAGATGATTCCATCCGCAAACCTCGTACCATGGATATGTACGACATTGTTGGTCCACACTTCCCTGAGACTATGTACCTAGAGCTTTGGATCCATGAGGAGTCTGAAAACTCTGAGTTTGTCTGTCTGTCGGTGGTCTGGGTGCTGGGGCGCTGGCTGCTGACTGTGCATTATTCCAAAACTTCATCTTCTTCGACCACATATTACCCCAGTTACCACTCTGCAGCTGACTCTGGTGCTGGTCTGCAGATCTAGCTCTCTTAGCCTATCTATCTTTCTCTTTCATCTGCTGCATATGAATGGTCAGTTAAGCAAAGTCTAACTCCTTATTCAACACAGCCCTCTAGCACTCAAGTACCAGGTTAGCAGCACGGCTAGATGCAAATTTCCTTATCTGGGCTCTCATATTACTAGTCAACTCTGGTGCATAGCGTGCTAGTTTATTAAACTTCAAAGAGTACTCCTGGACAGTCATACTGCCCTTCTTCAGATTCATAAACTCTTCCGCTTTGGTCTCCCTCAACTCTAGAGGAAAGAATCGATCAAGGAAAGGTTCCACAAATTCGCACCAAACTGTGGGCTCAGCACTCTCACCTTTTACATCTTCCCAGTCAGCATACCACTGATTTGCAACGTCCTTGAGCTGATGGGTTGTTAGTTCCACCCATTCAACCTCATCCACGTGCAATACCTTAAATATCTTTTCCATCTCATCCACGAACTCCTGTGGATCTTCCTCCACCTTGGTGCTAGTGAACTTAGGTGGGTTCATCTTCATAAAATGTCCGACCCTAGTAGCCTCAGATATAATAGATGTAGACCCAACATCTTCTGATCGTTGAGCCTGGTTAGCTACAACTGTGTCAGCATATAAATAGACCATCTGAATTCTGCGTTTGAAATATCTCCCTGAGCAGTTGGGGGACAGTTAACATTAGTCCACGGAGCCAGAGGTGGATTGGTCGGGACTGGAGGGACTCCTGGAGTAGGGAAAAATTCTATAGTGTGAGCCCTATTATGGGTCCGCATCCCATAGGTGGGACGGACCTCATCTGCCTGAGCATTCTACTCGATGATACAATGTGGAGGCATAACTGTGTTTCTGAAACACAAGTGATCATTGATTAGGGGACAGTTCAGACTCTGAAGCACGAACTAAATCACAAAGAAAGGAACCATTTTCTAAACTCCTATCAGCCTTCTACTTAAAAGTGTGGCACTCTATGTACACATAAATAGGACTCTACCCGACGTGATTTTGCAAACACCCTGGGACCATGAAACATGCTTTGATACCAAGTTTGTCATGACCCAAACCAGGGCCTGGCCGTAACGAGTATTTTGAACCATGAAGTGCCGAGATACCCCTATCTGTCTGGTAATCATGCACCTAATTCATATGATCAAAGTAATGCGCAAGAAATACAATAATTCAGAAACATGGTCATAACTATGAAAAGAAACAATAACAGGCAAATAAGTTTCCCCCAGCATCAATCAACCTCTAAACAACTGTCTGCGAAAATCTCTAACTAATGACTGGGTCAAGTACTGTATATAAACTGGGACAAGGCCCCCAGTTGACCCAAAGCTAATTATAAGCTAAAAGGACTACAGGACATAAGACCTTCGGAAACATAAAAGGATCACCACTTGTCTCTGCAACTCTGTCTAAATGATCTACTGATTCTCTTGACCCCTAGACTGGGCCTCTGAACCTGAGAGGTTGGAGAGGGGAGGGGGTCAGCACAAAAGTACTTGCATGCAGAGATGTCAAAACAAAAAATAATATTTTTTCTTTACAAAATATAGTTGAGAGCCAATATAAAGCAATTTCATATCAAATCATTTGAAAACACATAGGCATATGCAATAGTTTCTCAACAACAATGAAATGCAACTGACCTCGGTGGAATACCCTACATAATTTACACCAACTGTCAAACCTCGGTTGCCTCCGAGATTAGAGTATAAGTGAGGGAGAGACACACAAGACCACGAAGCAAGGTGTCTCGACCCAATGGTAGTGCCCAAGGTCACTTAGCCTGGGCTCCTACCTATAGTCCTAATTTAGGAATAACATCAAGTCAAGTACACAAGATCACATATCCTGGTACCAAATTTCTGTGTCGGTAAACACGGTTTCTAGTGATAAGTCCTTACGCTCAAACGCCTTCTTTGGGCATCCACCTATCTCATATAAAATTAATGCATTCAAATTTCATTTGATTCAATCACATATCATATTCTATATGGTATCATCATACCCAACTTGTAAGTCATCAATATCACATCCACATATGCATAATCATGTAAAAACCAAGGTGCTTCATCATTTACAAGTGGTGATCAATAATTATTTCAAATTCTTGCTCTTTTTTGTTGGTCACAATATGATATGGTGTATCAAGACACTATCATGGGAATTTGAAAGCAATTTATCAATCATATTTATCAAACTTCCATGGAAAATCTCAAATCACATATGCATGGTTTCAACCATTGAAGTATATAGGCAAACAATTCCCATGACATAAAGAAAAATGACTTAGAAATCATATTGAAAACAAGTTATTAGCATTTGATTGAAAACCCCCATTTAAAAGCATGCATGTTCATAAAAACTACACCCGTGAGATTTTAGGATAACCCTACGTACCTCGGTTACTATGAATATTAGATGCTTCTCTAAGCCTACGTTGAGAGTATTCCAAACATGCAATTTGTTCCTAAAACCCCCGATTGAATCTCGAGTTGCTTGGGTTTTTATTTTGAAACCCTAAGGAGAATCCTTGAGCACTTTCGATGAATGAAGGTGTATTTTGGGGTCCTTGGAACTAAATTTTGGGTTTTAGGGATAAGTAAGGGTGGAAAAGGACCATTTTGTCCCCAAAACAGAGTGTTTAAGTCACTAGAATTCTTTACATAGGCTCCGCCCATCCCATCGTCTATGTTTACATAGGTGCGGCCTAGGCTATCACCTATGTTTACATAGGCACCGCCTACGCTATTGCCTATACTTTCCAGTGGCCGCGGGAGATTGGTTAGGCGACGCATATCACTTTGAAAGGTCATAACTTCATGCTCAGGTGTCAGATTTTAGTAAAATTGGTATTGTTGGAGAACTAACTCGAAGACCTATTATTTGACACATAGTAGGCTCCCTAATTCGACATATACAGAGAGTTATAGTCGATGGAAGCTGACACAATTTATAATGCCTACTAAAACTTAGTCAATCAAAATAGTTTCAACTCGTCCTTGAGTTGAAGGACCTCTATAGTCTAAATTCAAGATTGAATGGATTCATATGCTACACAAATAATTAACAAGCCGTATTGGCATAGGATTTTATGGCATCAGGATTTATCAACACATCAGAATCATGGTCTATATTATAGCCCAAAATGAGGGGCGTTACACATATGTTGTATGAATTTCCCTTCCATACGTAAGATGTTGAGAACTATGCTAAGTGTGAAATCCCCTACTTATGATATGGTGAATTGTGGACTCCATTTTATGATCAAGTCAGTTATGTGTGTCAGTTTTCTTATATCGAGTCCTAGGGGTACTAGTACCCAAAAAATATAGCTGTGTTCCTAGAGCCATTTTACATTATCACAATAATATCAGTCAAGCCATGATCTATAGAACTCAGTCAGTCATGTGACTCAGGAAATCTCAGAAATGTCATGATCTTAATAAATTCTCAGATAGTAGCATTATTCTGGCAGTCAACGGAAGTCAGTTACTCAGTCCATATACAGCCAGATAAATCATGTTCAGTCTCTTCAGATGGGAGTAGAAGTTAGTACCGAGTAAACCCACTGATGGGATTTCACCTACCAGTTTAGGGTGTGATTCTTAGTAGTGATCCTTGTATTATAGAACTACGTAGCCAGCATAGGTTGAATCATCTTAAGCTGCTAGATTAGGGTTGATGAGGTAGCTTAACCTGTCAGTTTAGGGTTCCTACCGTTCTTATTCAAGTACCTGCCAGCTAAGGGTCAATCACAGCTGTCCATACTAGTGATACGGTATTGACACCCTTCCAATCGGGACAGAGATTGGACCCCAACCTAGCTATATATGTTATTGGGACATGTTGGTTAAGCAACTACCTCCTAAAGTTCCAGTCCCAGTCTCAATGAAAAAACTCAGATAGTTCTTTACATTTCAGTATACCAGGACTATCAGTTAAAGTCAATTCAGTTACAGTACGAAACTCAGGTAGTTCCATCAGATTCATGACTATCAGACATAGTCATCCATATTATCAAAATTTTAGAATCAGTCATGTTAGATAATAGTAAACCATGTATTAGAGTACAGATCCAGATATCATGTATTCATGATCTCAGTTACTAGGTATGTGTAACGCCCCGAAAAATGGATCCCAGAGCGTCACATAGTGCTTGAGGCTATGAGTAGCCCCAAATAACCCTTTAAGCCATTTTCATTCAGTTCAACACAAATCAACGGGGTTTTCATAAATAACCCTCAAATATCAATAGAGTAATCATCATCCAAGAAAAAAAGAATTTTAGAAAGATAACAAAATATGACTTATTGGTCGACTCCCAACATCTATAGTAGTCTGACAAGCCTCTAAGAAAATCAATAAAACCAGTGAGCCATTGAGACATGCCCCAACTGACTCATACTCCGTTATCAAATGTAAATAATTCCGTGAAACCAACATCAGACATCACGTCCTTGGAACATGAGGAATCACCACAACAGAGGATATAGAACAGCGTGCCTGAAGAATCACTGTCGAACCTGGAACTGAGCACCTAAACCTACATTCTGAGAAAATGCAGCCCACATCCAAAGATGTGGGTCAATACTATGGAAAGGAACTGAGTATATGGGGGTGTATGCAGTTGTATAAACGTCATCATCATAAATATTTTTAAGAAATATGCAGGATGTATGAAAGACTTACATAGCTCGAAGAAAATCATCAAAATCATGAGAGGATGAAATAAGTACAATAACACATGTGAGTCATCATATAATTTGTCAATCACTTTCAGTTCATCAAGAATATCAATTCTCATAATGTAAATATCATTTAAATCTTTTGAAAGAATAACTTTCACAATTCCACTTTCAAATTACTTCACCATTCACCATAGACACAAGGAAACACACACACTGGGAGATCCTATAACCGACATAAATAATGTGAGCTACATGGATTCCAACGTACAACCCACATTGGGGAGAGCCGTCCTATCCTTGCAATCGAAGTAGGACTATCGATATCAAATCCACACAAACTAGTGATCATTATATAAATAAGCCTAAGGCTCACTCCTACGGGGGCACGTAGTTCTAGGAATGTAAGGTCGTTTTATACCTCCAACTCGGTGGTAAAGATTTCTCTTGGAGTTAGCTCAGATCATTTCAAAGACAATCCACAACAAAACAGTTTCAGTAATATATAAATATACATTGGGGGCCATCATGCCTCCCATCTATCGAAATCAACCACATTGTGGATTTCTTTCACACTTTAGTTCAAATCAACTCCATTAAGACCGAAAGGTCAAATCATTCAAAATATGTCAAATATTCAACATCAACGTGCTTATAACACACACTTTCTAAAAAAACACAATTTCCAATGGGGATTCATGACACAAATATCAAAATCATGATAAATATCGTTCAAGATTTATGCTTTATATCTCCACACATGTAAATTCATCTTTCAAAATCATAAACATCAAGATTTCATAATAATCATCGTAAGATATGGTTTCATTCTTCAAATTCATAAAAATCAAATAAAAATCATGCCTTTGTAAAAAAAATTACTTTTGGGCACAAGAACGAAACAGAGTTTTTGTTCAAAAACCCCACACACCTTGAATGATGAACTTTAGATCAATACTCATTTTTGAGATGTTAATCGTGCCTTTGAATGATGGTTCTTGGAGTTCTTGAACTAGGAAGATGGAATCTTGATTAAATTTGCAGAATTAAAGGTGAACTTTGGAGGTTGTTGAAGTTGGATTTAGGAGCTTAGGGTTTTCTTTTTGAGGGAATTTGATGAAATATAACTTATAATGCTTCTAATAGGCTTTAATATAGGGTTTGGACAGATTTTGGGTGAGGGGGAATGACCAAAACGTCACTAAAAATCAAAAAAATTCTGGAATCTGTCCTTTGGTGGACTGTTTTGATAGTCTAAAGTAGATCAACCATAATGTTTTACTCCGATATCCAAATTGGATGAAACCAATTTCATTAGAAATAGGACTCTCATATATTTCTGTTGATATATAGTATCTCACCCAAAAGTTTACCCAAAAATTTACTTTTTATAGGCTGAAGTGGATCGACCATAACTTTTTACTTCGATAGAAAAATTGGATGAAACCAATTTCATTGGAGAGAGGACTCACAGATCTTTATATTGATATATAGTAAATCACCTAGATCATTATGTATAAGGAGTTACGATCATTTAAAGTTTGAAAAAAAATACGTCAGGCCTCAGTACTTTTTCCTGCAGGTTTTACTGTTCACTACTATTCATGGTTCGATTGGAACATTCATAACTCGTCGCTCGAGTGTCTGTTTTGGATGATCCATATATAGTTGGAAAGATTATTTCATACTCTACGCAATGGTGTGTTATAATCTAAGACATTACGCACAAAAAATTTATAATTCATTCTAGAGGATAGAACCCAACATGTTTACGCATAAAATTTCAATAAAAAATTTCCTGGGGTATTGCAGTATGCGTGATTGCACTCTCACATTCATATTAGTCAGTTATTTAACATTGGTCATGCATATAAACCCTTTTCCATTTAGCCTACCCCACTCATACACTCAGTACTTTCAGTTGTACTGACGTATTTGCGCTATGGTACTTTCTTTGAAGTCACACCATAGGTTCAGTGTCACGAGTTCCAAATCAGCAGTAGCAGTAGCATCCCAATACACAGAGTAGTAGTGTGTCCTCATCCATTCGAGGATGACATTATTTTATTTTATTCGTTATTTTAGTTCAGTTTTGCTCGACAAAGTTACTTGGAGACATGTTTCTTCAAATCATTATTTCAGACAGTATTTAGAGGCTTTCAGATTTAGTTCAGATTTGATTTAGACTTCAGTTGTTTTGGGTACTTGTCACCAATATGGATGTTATGTTTTGTTAGACACTTTATTCAGTTGAACCATTTGACCTATTGTTCATATCTTTCCATATTTTACATGTATATTTGCAGTGTACAGGTACAGATATCAGTCATTGGTTAGCTTATGGTCCTTCAGGGTCATAAGCATGGTGTAGTATTCTAGTTTAAAAAATTAGGGTTTTACAAACATGGTATCAGAGCCTAAGGTTCAATAGAGTCCTACGAAGTCTGAAAGCCGCATCTAGTAGAGTCTTGTGATAGGGTGTGTTGCACGCCATATTTATGTGCAAGAGGCTATAAGATATTTTAGGAATAATTTCCCCTCTTTCAGTATTCATGTTTGTGCTAGTGAGCATAATATCAAGTTAAACTCTCTATCTAATCTATTCTTCTCTTATTTCAGCATATGCCTCAAAAGAGAAGAAACCAGCTCACTCCTCAGCCCGAAGATCCTTTAAGAGAACATGCTTCTCAGGTAGAGTCTAAGTCTGATAAAGACCCTGAAGAATTCATTGACCAAGTCCAGAAGGTCAAAATCATCATGGAATTTACATCTTGTTAGAGTGTAGAGTTATCCACATACAAGTTACAGGATGTTGCTCACAATAGGTTCAAACAGTAGAAGTCCAAGAGGGTAGATGGTGTAGGTCCTATAGAGTGGGAGGAATTTGTTACGACTTTCTTAGATAGATTCTTTCCCCAAGAGCTGAGGGAGGCAAAAGTTCTGGTGTTCATCAACCTCAGGAAGGGAAATATGTCAATTAAAAAGTATTCGCTCAGATTTACTCAGCTAGCCAGATATGCCTCTCATATTGTTGCAGACAACAGGGCTAAGATAAGTAAGTTTGTGTCAGGAGTGAATGATAGAATGGTAAATGAGTGTAGGTCTACGATACTGAACAGTGATATAACTTTAGCTAGGCTCATGACCTATGCTTAGCAAATAGAGGAGCAGAAGATTAGGACTAGGGAGAGGCAAAACAAAAGAGCTAGATCATGCAGTTTTAGGTTTGCTCAACCCAAATTAGAAGAAGGAAACCATTCGCAGTTCTATCCTAAGCCAGTAGTTCCAGCTCCTTCCTCCACCAGTGCCCCAATGCTGAAATTCAAACATGACAACAGAGATTGAGCACCAGGATTTAAGTCTCAAGGAAGTGTCAGTAGTGCCCGACCAAATCCCTCATGTCAGACTTATGGTAAGAACCAAAAAGGTACCTATAGATCTGGTAGCGATGTTTGTTTTAATTGTGGCAATCCAGGCCACAGGATTAGAGAGTGTCCGCAATCAGGTCTACAGGGTTAGCGGAATCATTCTATAGCCCAGTTCGATCGCCCAAATCAACAGAGTGCCACTCAATGCCCAAATACACTCTATGCTCTTAAGACCCAAAAGGATCAGGAAAATTCTCCTGATGTCGTTACTGGTACGTTACAGATTTTCCATGTTCATGTTTACACTTTGCTAGATCCAGCTACATCCTTGTCTTTTGTTACTCCTAATATAGCAGGCAATTTCTGAATCAGTCCTGAAATTTTAGCAGAGCCCTTTTCAGTCTCTACCCAAGAGGGTAAAACCATCATAGCTCAGTGGGTATACAGGAACTTTTTTATGATGATATTTCACAAAGCCACGTCAGTAGATTTAGTTGAGTTAGAGATGACTGATTTTGATGTCATTCTTGGCATGGATTTTATTCATTCTTTCTATGCCAAAGTCAATTATAGAAATAGGATAGTTCAATTTCAGTTCCCGAATAAAGCTATCCTAGGGTGGAAGGGTAGTACTTCATCTTTTAGAGGTCAGCTTATTTCCTACCTTCGGGCAAGGAAAATGATTTCTAAGGGATATGTTTATCATCTCATTCATGTTAAAAACTCTGGTTCCAAATATCCTAGCTTTGAATTAATCCTAGTGGTTAACGAATATTCATATGTCTTTCCTGAAGATCTTCCAGGCATTCCTCTCGAAAGGGAAATAGACTTCGGCATTGACCTTATTCTAGATACTCAGCCTATTTCTATTTCTCCATATAGAATGGAACCAGCAGAACTCAAAGAACTAAAGGATTAGTTGAAGGATCTCTTAGATAAGATATTCATTAGACGAAGCATTTCCCCGTGGGGCGCAACAGTCTTATTCATGTGCAAGAAAGATGGTTCTCTCAGGATGTGTATTAATTACCATCAGCTCAACAAAGTTATGGTCATGAACAAGTATTCTCTTTCAAGAAAAAATGACTTGTTTGACCAACTTCAGGGTGCCAGTTATTTCTCCAAGATAGACCTTAGATCAGGCTATCATCAGCATAGAATTAGAGGATGTGACATCTTGAAGACAACTTTTTGTACTCGGTATGGTCACTTCAAATTTCTAGTTATGTCCTTTGGTCTTACCAATGCCCTAACAACTTTCATGGACTTGATAAATTGTGTGTTCAAGCAGTACTTGGACATGTGCATCATAGTCTTCATAAATGATATCCTGGTCTATTTCTGCACTAAGCTTCATCATTCAGACCATCTCAAAATTGTATTTCATACCCTCAAAGATCACTAGTTGTTCGCTAAATTTAGTACGTGTGAATTTTGGCTAAGATCAGTAGCATTTCTTAGCCATATTATTTCTGGTGATGATATTAGAGTAGATTCTCTGAAGACCAAAGTAGTAAGAAACTGGCCTCGCTCTGTCTCTCCATCAGATCTTAAGAGTTTCTTGGGATTGGCTAGCTATTACAGATGGTTTGTTGAGGGATTTTCTTTTATTGCATCCCCCATGTCCAGATTGACTTAGAGAAAGGTCAAATTTCAGTGGTCAGATTCTTGTGAGGAGTTTTCAAGAGTTGAAAACTCGACTCACCTCAGCTCCAGTTCTAGCTCTTCCAGATGGTTCAGATGGATTCGTAGTCTATTTTGATAAATACAGAGTGGGTTTAGGTTGGGTCCTCATGTAGCATGGTAAGGTCATAGCCTACACCTCCAGGAAGTTAAAGCCCATGAGAAGAATTATCCTACTCATGATCTTGAGTTAGCATCCATAGTATTTGCCTTGAAGATTTGGATGCATTATCTAAATGGAGTTCATGTAGATGTCTTCACAAATCATAAGAGTCTCCAATATGTCTTTTCTTGGAAAGATCTCAATCTTCGTAAGAGAAGATGGTTAGAGCTCTTGAAAGATTATGACATGAGTGCCCTTTATCATTCGAGTAAGGCCAACTTTATGGACAACACTCTCAGTAGACCCTCCATGGGTATTGTTTCTTACGTTGAGGATAGCAAGAAGAAAATAGCTCAGGAAATCTACCAAATTGCCAGACTAGGTGTTCATGTAGTCAATTCTTTAGAGGGTGGTGTATTTTTTTAGGATAGTTCAGAGTCATCTCTAGTTTCTGAGGTGAATGAAAAGCAAGACAGGGCTCCTAGCCTTGTCGAGATAAAAGAGACAGTTTAAAATTAGAAAGTAGAGGTTTTCTCCCAAGGGGGAGATGGTGTCATTCTTTGTCAGGGTCGTCTCTATGTTTCGAGTATATATGATTTAAAGCAGAAAATTCTTGTTGAAGCATGGTGTGTGATACTATATTCATCTAGGTCCACTAACATGTACCACGACCTATGGGAGATCTATTGGTGAAGTGGGATGAAGAGAGATATTGTAGAATTTATGGCTAAGTACCCAACATGTCAGCAAATTAAGATAGAGCATCAGAAATCTAGTGGTTCCATGCAGGAGTTTACCATTCCTAATTAGAAGTGGGAAGAAGTGAATATGAACTTTGTAAAGGGTTTGCCTCAAACTCGTCATCAGCATAATTCAATTTGGGTCCTTATAGATAGAGTGACCAAGTTAGCCCATTTCCTTCAAGTCCATACCTGTTATTCAGCCGAGGATTATACCAAATTCTATATTAGGGAGTTTGTCAGATTACACGGTGTTCTATTATCTATTATCTCAGACAGAGGTACCCAGTTCACCTCTTACTTTTAGAAAGCATTCCAAAAGGGCCTTGGTACCCAAGTTTATCTGAGTATAACTTTTCATCCTCAGACAGTTGGTCAAGAAGAAAGGACCATTTAGACTCTTGAAGATATGCTAAGGGCATGTGCAATTGATTTTAAGGGAAGTTAGGATGACCACTTCCCTTTGATTTAGTTTGCATACAATAAGATCTATCATTCTAGTATTAAAATGGCTCTATTCAAAGCTCTCTATCGTAGGAGGTGTAGATCTCCAATCGGGTGGTTCAAAGTTAATGAGCCCTTCGTCATAGGGCTTGACTTAGTAATCGACACCTTAGAGAAAATCCAATTAATCAGAGAAAGACATCGGGCTGATCAGAGCCAGCAGAAGTTGTATGCTGACATTCGTAGAAAGGATCTCTAGTTTGAGGTCAATGACTATATCTATATAAAGATCTCTCCCATGAAGGGAGTCATCCTTGTGTTCCAGAACTACGTAGCTAGCATAGGTTGAGACATCTTAACCTGCCAGATTAGGGTTGATGACATGGCTTAACCTGTCAGTTTATGGTTCCCACCGCTCTTATTCGAGCACCTGCCAGCTAAGGGTCACTCACAGCTGTCCTTACCAGTGGTGCGGTATTGACACCCTTCCAATCGTGGCAATGATTAGACCCCAACCTAGCTATATGAATTATTGGGGCATGGCGGTTAAGAAACTACCTCCCATAATTTTAGTCCTAGTCTCAGTAAAAGAACATAGATAGTTCATCAGATTTTAGTATACAGTCAATTCAATTATAGTATGGAACTCAGGTAGTTCCATCAGATTTAGGACTGTCAGACACAGTCATCCATGTTATCAAAATTTTAGTATCATTCATGTTAGATAACAGTAAACCATGTATTAGCATACAAATCCATATATCACATATTCACGATCTCAGTTACTATGTATGCATGCTTGCACTCTTACGTTCATATTAGTCAGTTAGTTCGCATTGCTTATGTATGTAAATCCTTTTGTATTTAGCCTACCCCACTTGTATACTCAGTACTTTCAGTTGTACTGACGCATTTACACTATGGTGCTTTCTTTTATGTTACACCATAGGTTCAGAGTCAGGAGTTCCATAGTAGGAGTAGAAATAGCATCCCAGTACACAGAGTGGTAGTGAGTCCTCATCCATCCGAGGATGATATTATTTTATTTCATTTGTTATTTCAGTTAAGTTTTTCTAGACGGAGTTAGTTGGAGAAATGTTCCTTCAAATCCTTATTTTAGACAGTATTCAGAGGCTTTCAGATTTAGTACAGATTTGATTCAGACTTCACTTGTTTTGGGTATTTGTCACCCATAAGGATGTTATATTTTGTGAGACACTTTATTTAATTGAACCTTATGTCCTATTGTTAGTGTTTTTTTTTGTATTTGACACGTATATTATGCATTGCATGGGTATAGATATTAGTCATGGGTTTGTTTGTGGTCCTTCGAGGTCATAAGCACCGTCTAGTATTCTGATTCAGAAAATTGGGGGTTACACTTTAAAGGAAACTTTGCATTTAGAATGTGGTTTAGTTGGTGATTTAGTTACTTGAAACTGATAAGTATAGTGACTTTAAAGGGGATTTTGTGTTTTGAATATGGTTTTGTTTTAATAA
>NW_025857564.1:48931-84773 GCF_002878395.1 Capsicum annuum
ATTTTAAAGGTGTTTTTTGTTTTGAATGTGGTTTGGTAGGTGAGTTAGTTACTTGAAAATGCATAAGTGTAAGTACTTTAAAGGGGATTTTTTTTGAATGTTGTTTGATTTTGATACTTAGTTACTTGAAAATGGTTAAGTGTAGGGAATTTAAAGAGGAATTTTCCTTTTGAATGTGGTTTGGTTGGTTTTGTTTTCGTAGTTAGTCACTTTAAAATGGTTATGTGTAGGGACTTGAAAGGGGATTTTTTTGTTTTGAATGTGCTTTTATTTTGATACTTAGTCACTGGAAAATGGTTAAGTGCAAGGACTTTAAATAAGATTTTTTGTTTTGAATGTGGTTTGGTTGGTGACTAAGTTACTTGAAAATGGTTAAGTGTAGGAACTTTAAAGGGGATTTTGTGTGTTGAATGTGGTTTGGTTAGTGACTTAGTTACTTGAAATTGATAAGTATAGAGACTTTAAAGGGATTTTGTGTTTTGAATTCGATTTTGTTTTGATACCTAGTCACTTGAAAATGGTTTAAGTGTTGGGACATTAAAGGGGATTTTTTTATTTTGAATGTGTTTTTGTTTTGATACTTAGTAACTTGAAAATGGTTAAGTGTACGGATTTTAAATGGTATTTTTTGTTTTGAATATGGTTTGGTTAGTGACTTAGTTACTCAAAAATGGTTTAGGGACTTTAAAGGGGATTTTGTATTTTGAATGTGGTTTTGTTGGTGACTTAGTCACTTTAAAACGGTTAAGTGTATGGTCTTTAAAAGGTATTCTGTGTTTTGAATGTGGTTTGTGTAACAACCTGTATTTCAGGCTAGAGTTTAGACCGTCATTCCTTCGTATATAGACCCGAACTGAATTATTCTTGTACCGCATTGCATTTCGGGCTACAATATAGACCATGATTTCGATGCTTTGATAATTCCAAAGCCATTAATCCTATGCCAATATGGCAAGTTAATCATTTGCATAGTATGTGAATATATTCAAGCTTGAATTTAGACCATAGAGGTCCTTCAACTCAAGGACCAGTTGAAACTATTTTGATCGATTAAGTTTTAGTGGATGTTGTAATTTGTGTCAGCTTCCATCGACCATAACTCTCTGTATATGTCGAATTAGATAGGCTACTATGTTTCAAATGATAGGTCTTCGAGTTAGCTTTCTAACGATATCAATTTCAGAAAAATCCGGGACCCGAGCAAGAAGTTATGGCATTTCAAAATAGTAGGCAGCGTGTAATGCCCCGGGAAACGGGTCCCGGAGCGTCACACGGTGGTTGAGGCTACGAGTAGCCCCAAGCTAACCTTTTGAGCCTTTTTCATTTAGTTCAACACAAATCAACGGGATTTCCATAAATAACCCTCAAATATCAACAGAGTAATCATCATCCAAGAATAAAAGAATTTCAGAAAGATAACAAAATACGACTTATTAGTCAACTCCCAACATCTATACTAGTCTGACAAGCCTCTATGAAAATCAATAAAACTAGCGAGCCATTGAGACATGCCCCAACTGACTCATAAGCAGTTATAAAAGGTAAACAATTTTGTGAAACCAACATCAGACATCACACCCTCGGAATATGAGGACTCACCCCAACAGAGAATTGAGAACAGCGTGCCGGAAGAATCACTGTCGAACCTAGAACTGAGCACCTGAACCAAAATTCCAAGAAAATGCAGTCCACATCTGAAGATGTGGGTCAGTACCATGGAAAGGAACCAAGTATATGGGGGTGTATGCAGTTGTATAAACATCATCATCGTAAATATTTATAAGAAATATGCAGGATGTATGAAAGACTCACATAGCCCGAACAAAATCATCATAATCATGAGAGGATAATTAAGTACAATAACAGGGGCTGAAGTGAGTCGAGTCTTCAACTCCTGAAAAATTTTCTCACAAGATTCAGACCACAAGAACTTCTCTTTCTTTTGGGTCAATCGAGTCATAAGAGACGCTATAGAGGAGAAACCCTCAACAAAACGGCAGTAATAGCCACCTAAACCCAAGAAACTTAAGATATCAGTTGGAGAATTAGGTCTAGGAAAATTTCTAACAACTTCAGTCTTTTGGGAGCCAACTCTAATACCTTCAGAAGAAATGATATGACCCAGAAAAGCAACTGAGCTTAGCCAAAACTTACACTTACTGAACATGGCAAACAACTTGTGATCTCTAAGGGTTTGCAAGACAGTTCGGAGATGATCAAAATGTTCACTACGAAAGTACACCAGTATATCATCGATGAGCACTATGACAAACATATCCAGATATGGTCTGAACACTTGATTCATGAGGTCCATGAAAGTTGTTGGGGTATTAGTTAACTCGAAAGACATAAAAAAAAAACTCAAAATGGCCATAACGAGTTCGGAAAGCGGTTTTCGGGATGTCACACTCCCTAACTTTGAGTTGATGATAGCCGGAACAAAGATCTATCTTTGTGAAATAACTTGCACCTTGCAATTCGTCAAACATATCATCTATTCTCAGAAGGGGGTACTTATTTTTTATGGTGACTTTCTTCAGTTGGCGGTAATCAATGCATATACGCAAAGATCCATCTTTCTTTCGCATAAAAAACACAGGAGCACCCCAAGGAGAAACACTGGGCCTTATGAAACACTTATCTAGTAGATCTTTGAGTTGCTCTTTCAACTCTTTAAGTTCTGCAGGGGCCATACGGTAAGGAGGAATAGAAATCGGCTGAGTATAGAGAAGAGGATTAATCCCGAACTCTATCTCTCTATCAGGAGGTATCCCTATGAGATCATCCAAAAAGATATCAAAAAAATCATTGACGACGTTAACAGACTGGAGAGTTGGAGTCTCAGACTTAGTGCCTTTGACTCTAACCAAATGGTAAATACACTCCTTGGAAATAAGCTTTCTAGCTTTGAGGTAAGAGATAAAATGACTCTTGGGTGACACAGAATTCCTAGAGCACTCAAACACGGATGCACCCAAAAACTGAAACTTGACCATTTAGGTCCGACAATCAATAGAGGCATAAGAAGAATATAGCCAGTCCATACCCAAAATCACATCAAAATCTACCATGTCTAACTCAATCAGATCATCCAACAAGACTCTATCAAGAACGGTAACAGGACACTTTTTATACACTTTCTGGGCAACAATTGAATCACCCACTGGGGTAGAAACTAGAATAGGATTAGGAATAATCTCAGGACTTATTTCAAAATTCACAGCAATCAAATGTATAACATATGAGAAACTGGATCCAGGATCCAACAAAGCATACACATCAAACTGAAATATATGAAGCATACCAGTAACAACATCGGGAGAGTCCTCCAGTTCCTGGTGGGATGGTAAAGCATAGAATCTATTCTGGCGCTGCCCGCCAGTGTTGCTAGAAGAAGCACCCTGAGCTGGGGCTGGGCGAGTCGCTGGAACTGGAGCACTAATAGTTGAGTCTAGATCTAAGGGCGATAGTCACGACACCCTTTTCCATCTTGTGGATGATCTATAACTCTATGACCCATGTTACCACACTGGAAACAACCCCTCTTCTCACCCCAAAACTCACCCAAATGAGCCCTACCACACTTAGGACACAGGAGATGATTTGGCTTACTGCTAGCACTTTACTGGGACCTGGATGCATATGACCTACTACCTTGCTCCTGCCTACCTCTAGGCACGGGATCACTAGCAGATGATGGTGCTGGCATAGACGAACGATCCTGATACTGAGGGCCACTCCCTCCCTACGATCTAGTCTGACCCTATCCGTGATGCTCGGACCTAGCTCTTTTATTCCTTCTCATTCTATCTCTCTTTTTAATCTTGTTTGCCTCAATCTATTAGGCATGAGTCATCAACCTAGACAGATTCATATCACTATTCAGCATAGCAGACCTATACTCCTTAACCATATAACTAGACACTCCAGTCACAAACTTACTTATACTAGCCTGATTATCAGCCACTAAGTTAGGAGCATACTTGGCCAACTAATTGAACTTTAGACAGTACTCCCTAACAGTCATAGATTGCTATCACAGGTTCATAAAATCTTCCAGCTTTACCTCCCTTATCTCCAAAGGGAAAAACTTATCCAGGAATGCATCCTGGAACTCTTGCCAAGTTGTAGGAATAGCTCCCTCACCTCTACCTTTACTCCTATAAACAACCCAGTCATAAGCAAGGTCTTTCAACCTATATGCAACCAATTCCACACTATGTTCCTCAAATACATACATCAACTGAGTAATCTTTTGCACCTCCTTTAAAAACAACCATGGATCCTTATCAGATTTGGACCCATAGAATTTTGGTGGATTCATTTGCATGAATCACGGATCCTGGCAGCAGTTGAATCACCTCCCTACTACTGTGGAGCTGGGGCTGGGTTGGCCTGAATATTTGCAGTAATAGCTTGGGCTAGTGCTTAAAAGGCTGCCCCAAATTCAGCATGGGATAAGTTTTCATTCAATGGGTCAGTGGGTTGAGGTTGCTGACCATCATTATTTCTTCTCGCTCGATGTGGAGCCATATTTCTGAAAGAGGAGAGCACGAATCAATAGCAGAGAGAGACACTTTAAGCATGATAGACATCTTAAAGAAAGAATAACACTTTTTCCTAAAACGTCTTGTAACCTCTTGCTCATAGATGTGGTGCGCTACACATCAATGATTAAGACTCTACTTAACTCATCTTTTCAAACTCCCTAGGACACCTTAAAACCTTAGGCTCTGATACCAAGTTTGTAACGCCCCAAAAATTTAATTCCGAAGCATCACACGATGCTTGAGGCAACGAGTAGCCCCAAGGTAACCCTTTGAGCCATTTTCATTTAGTTCAACACAAATCAACGGGGTTTCCATAAATAACCCTCAAATATTAATAGAGTAATCATCATCCAAGAATAAAAGAATTTTAGATAGATAACGAAATATGACTTATTAGTCAACTCCCAACATCTATACTAGTCTGACATGCCTTTAAGAAAATCAATAAAACTAGCAAGCTATTGAGACATGCCCCCAACTAACTCATACTCAGTTATCAAATGTAAATAATTCCGTGAAACCAACATCAGACATCACGTCCTCGGAACATGAGGACTCACCATAATAGAGAATATAGAACAACGTGCCCAAAGAATCACTGTCGAACCTGGAACTGAGCACCTGAACCACATTTCGAGAAAATGCAGCCCACATTCGAAGATGTGGGTTAGTACCATGGAAAAGAACCGAGTATATGGGGGTGTATGCAGTTGTATAAACATCATCATCATAAATATTTATAAGAAATATACAGGATGTATGAAAGACTAACATAGCCCGAAGAAAATCATCATAATTATGAGAGGATGAAATAAGTACAATAACACATGTAAGTCATTATATAATTTGTCAATCATTTTCAGTTCGTCAAGAATATCAATTCTCATAATGTCAATATCATTTAAATCTTTCGAAAGAATAACTTTTAAAATTGCACTTTCAAATTACTTCACCATTCACCATAGACACAAGGAAACACACACACACTGAGAGATCCTATAACCAACATAAACTATGTGAGCTATATGTAGTCCAACGTACAACCCACGTTTGGGAGAGCCGTTGTATCCTTGCAATCAAAGTAGGACTATCGATATCAAATCCATACAAACTAGTGATCACTATATAAATCAGCCTCAGGGTTACTCCTATGGGGGCACGTAGTTCTAGGGAAGTAAGGTCGCTTTATACCTCCCACTTGGTGGTAAAGATTTCTCCCGGACTTAGGTCAGATCATTTCAAAGACAATCCACAACAAAATAATTTCAGTAATATATAAATATACATCGGGAGCCATCATGCCTCCCATCTATCAAAATCAACCACATTGTGGATTTCTTTCACACTTTAGTTCAAAACAACTCCATTAAGACTGAAAGGTCAAACTTTTCAAAATATGTCAAATATTCAACATCAGCGTGCTTATAACACACACTTTCTCAAAAACACATAATTTCCAATGGGGATTCACGACCTAAATATCAAAATCGTGATAAATATCGTTCAAGATTCATGCTTTATATCTCCACACATGTAAATTCATCTTTCAAAATCATAAACATCAAGATTTCATAATAATCATCATAAGATATGGGTTCATGCTTCAAATTCATAAAAATCAAACAAAAATCATGCCTCTGTAAAGAATATTACTTTTGGGCACAAGAACGAAAGAGAGTTCTTGTTGAAAAAACCCACATACATTGAATGATGAACTTTAGATCGATACTTGTTATTGAGATGTTAATCGTGCCTTTGGATGATGGTTCTTGGAGTTCTTGAACTAGGAAGTTGGAATCTTGAATAAATTTGCAGAATTAATGGTGAACTTTGGAGGTTCTTGAAGTTGGATGTAAGAGCTTAAGGTTTTCTTTTTGAGGGAATTTGATGAAATATAACATAGAATGCTTCTAATAGGATTTAATATAGGGTTTGGACGGATTTTGGGTGAGGACGGATGACCAAAATGCCCCTAAAAATCAAATAATTCTCGAATTTGTCCTTTGATGGACTATTTTGATAGTCTGAAGTAGATCAACCATAAAATTTTACTCCGATATCCAAATTGGATGAAACTAATTTCATTAGAAAGAGGACTCTCATATCTTTCCATTGATATAAAATGTCTCACCTAGATAATTCTGTACAAATAATTATGATCATTTAAAGTTGACTCAAAAATTTGCTTTTGATAGGCTGAAGTAGATCGACCATAACTTTTTGCTGCAATAGACAAATTGGATGAAACTAATTTCATTAAAAAGAGGACTCTCAGATCTTTCCATTGATATATAGTAGATCACCGAGATCATTATGTACAAAAGTTATGATTATTTAAACTTGGAAAAAAATATGTCAGGCCTCAGTACTTTTTCTTGAACATTTTACTATTCACTACTATTCACGGTTCAATTGGAATGTTCATAACTCGGCGCTCGGGTGTCCATTTTGGATGATCCACTTATCATTTAAAGGCTCATTTGATACTCTACACAATGGTGGTTCATAATCTAATACATTCCATACGAAAAATTTATAATTCATTCTAGAAGATAGAACCCAACACGTTTATGCACAAAATGTCAACGAAAAATTTCCCTGAGTATTACATTGTGCCTATCCAAACATAGGCGATAACATAGGTGGTAGCATAGCCAGCACCTATATAAAGGTTTCATGTGACTTAAACACTCTATTTTTGGGGCGAAATGGTCCTCTTCCGCCCTTACTTAGTCCAAAACACAAAATTCAGTTCCCAAAGACCCCAAAATACACCTTCATTCATAAAAATTATTCAAGAAATCTCTCTATGGTTTTAAAATAAAAATCCAAGAAAATCAAGATTCAACCGTGGGTTTTAGAAACTAATTGCATATTTGGAATCCTCTCAACGTAGGTTTTAAGAAGTACCTAATATTCATAGTAAGCGAGGTACGTTGGGTTATCTCAAAAATCTCATGGGCTTTAAAAATTCATATTTTCAAATGGGAGTTTTGAAATTACAAATATAATTATGTTTTAAATTTTTTATGATATTGATTTGGCCCTTAGGCTTACTCCCAAAGTGATTTGCTATATGATACATGTATATGAATGTATTACAAAAAGATGTTAACTTGAGATCATGAATGACATGGAATACCTCTCTTGATGTGAATTGGTTTTAAATGTACATATGATTTAAATTGTTTGAAAACATCTTGAAAAGCATGACATGAAATATTTTGAGAATTGATATGATTTTGACATAAAAAAGAGAGGGCTATTTATGTTGAAACATGTTGAATACAATGGTTGAATGAGAATAATGATGTGATATTGATGGCTTGCAAGTTTGGTATGATGATACCCTACAGAATATGATATGTTATTGAATCAGATGTAATTTGAATGCATTGATTTTTCATGGGATAGGTGGATGCCTGAAGAAGGCATTTGAGTGTAACGGTTCATCACTGGAAACTATGCTTGCCGAAATAGGAATTTGGTACTCTGCTTTGTGATCTTGCATACCTAACTTTATGTCATTCCCATATAGGGACTATGGTTAGGAGCACTGCTTTGTGATCTTGTTCACTACCATTGGGTTGAGACATCCTGCTATGTGATCTTACGTGTCTTCCCCTCACTTATACTCTAATGTCGATGGAAACCGAGGTTTGACAGTTAGTGTAAATGTGATATGTAGGGTATTCCACCTAGCTCAGCTGATTGCATTGTTGTTGAAAACAATTACATTACGCCTATGTGTTTTCAAATGATTTGATATGAAATTGCTTTATAATGGCTCTCAGCTATATTTTATAAAAATATTATGTTTTGTTTTGATATCTTTGCATACCAATACTTTTGTATTAACCCCCTACCCTCCCAGGTTCAGAGGCATAGTCTAGGGGTCTAAAAAATTAGTAGATTTCCTTAGACAAATTCGTAGAGTCACTTGGTGAGCCTTCTATATTTTGGAAGGCCTGATATCTGGTAGTTTTATTTATCATTTATTAGTTTTGGGTCGACTAGAGGCCTTCTCCCTATTTTTAGATAGACATTTGTTTCAGTCATGTAGTAGAGATTTTTGTAGATGTTATAGAGATGTTATATTGAGATTGTGGGACATTATTCCCCATTATTGGTTTCGTATGATTCCTGACTATGTTTCCATAATATTGTTTATCTTTCACATTTTTTTATCATATGAATTATGTGCATGACTACCAGATAGATAGGGGTGTTTCGGGCCTTTATAGTTCAGAATACTCATCACGGCAAGGGCCCCGATTCGGGTCATGATAAACTTGGTATCAAAGCACGTTTTATGGTCCTTGGGTTTTTGTGAAATTACGTCATGCAAAGTTTTTTTTATGGGTGTGTAGCGTGCCACACTTATAAGCAGGAGGCTACAAGGTATTTAGGAATGTCTCTCTTTCTTCCTATTCTAGTTTGTGCAACAGAGTAAGAATATTCCTCATTCATACTCTAATTTGTGCTATGGTGATGTCCATACGAAAGTAAAATCATCCCAAATTCTTTCCTTACTCTGATGTTTGCAGACCCATCACATTACTGGGGCGATTTAAGTACAGAAGTTTAGAGTCTAAATGGTATGGTTCATTCTGACCAAATCATATAAAATTTTTACAAAGACTTGAGAAGAGTTTGTTAGTGCTTCAGAATGTGTTAGTTCTAATGTGAACCTTGATTTTGATGAAATCGTGTTTTTCAGCCTACAGTATTAAGTGTATTAAGTTCTTTTTAGAACTTATGTTGTCAGTGTCACGCTTCAGAGGTTATTAGGTATAGTAGAATGTTGGAATGGTATTTCTACTCTAATAGTAATGTGTGTTAAAGTGTTATTGTCATGAACTATTGGTAATGAAATTAGACCAAGAAGTTGGTGATGTGAAGTGACAAAGTTAGAAGTCAGAGTGAGGATGATTTACCCTTTTATAGTGATAAACTAATTTGGCAACTAGTAGCATGTGTGGACGGTATGGTAGTCCATGGAGGAAGTGTTTGAATCCAATTTTTATTTTTACAGAGTAAGATGTGCATTCTTAGTTCATTAAATATTGTGTATTAAATCTCTATCTCATGAAATATTGTCATCAAAGTGTTGTTAAGAAAATCAAAGTTTTGTTAAGCTATGTGAGGCCTATTTTAATTCACCAGCAATTTGTCATTCAATGTGTTGTTCTTGTATTGGTTGAATATATGTATAGCTGAATCTTTTGCATGAGATAGAGTTGGTAATGAAGTGATTCATTCTTGTGTGTTATTAGTAGAAGGTAGAGAAAGAGTTATTGGTCAGGGTGATTTATTGGTTGCTTGAATGTGAAAATGGCTATATTAGCGAGTAAGTTATGATTATAGACTCATGGTTATTTGAGGAATTTGAAGGTAGTGTAAATGTACGCTTGGGTAAGTAATTGTGATGTGAGAAAGCAATATAAGTAGATACGATTTTATGGGGTTATACTATAAGATTAAGGTTGATCATGTCTATTATGTGACCTTACCCGTTGACCTTCTTTTGTTGGTAGTTGTAAACTAATACTACTTGTGAGAAGGTATGTAGAAGATTTTGAAGTATTTGGGATAGAATGTTCTAATTTGATGGATTAGTATATTATGTTGCACTCGTCATTGGTGGTAGATAATTTATGCTAGACCATTGGATTGAATTTAATGTAGGATGTGGATGTAAGCATTGTGGCATGAGATTAATGATGTATATTTGTGGGAATAAATATTTATAGGCTTGATGTGTTGAAATAGTACGGCTAATGAGTTATAATAAAGAAGACTGTAAGGCCAAGGTCAATTATTATTGTTATGAAGTTCTAGTGTACTAGTATTTCTTGATGTTTATTTCATGGTTTCCAAGTGAGAATGATGCATAAGGTTGGGTTGTAAAATCATGTTTAGCACTAGACATTAAGTTTGAACAGTTGAAGTTCATAAAGGTGGATGTGATGGTTTCTAGATCAATGATGTTAGTTATATGAAAGTGATCTAATAGGCTTGAACGGTGTATGAAATATCTTAAGTTTAAATTGATTCATAATGAAGTACAATGTATTAGGTATGGTGTAGAAGTATGCCAAGGTGATATGAGGTTGCGGCCTATTTTTCTAAGACTATTACATAATTTTTATGCTAGTGGTACCATTGAATTGTTAAGTAGAGAAAGACTAGTTAGATGGTATATGGTGATCTAAATAGCCATGTTAAGTGTTAGAATCTAAGTTTGAGTTTTGAAGGTTGAACCGATAGAAATAAGTATTGGTGGCTTTGGAAAGATAGAGTGTATCCCAGAAGGTAGTCATTCAGGTTAAGTCTATGATATGTATGTATTATCATTTTTTTTCTTTCTTTTTCAGACCCGAGAGTGCAGTAAGTGTAGTTCAGTTAGAATCTGGTAAGGGATCTCCCAAACTCTAGATAATGACTTGAAGCTAAGGGGGAGATGATAGAATGAATGACCAAGTAAGGCTCTTAGATTCTAGTAGTGATGCAGTATGATTTAGAACATCAGAAAGTGAGGGTGAATCTCAACGTATTTCTACCTCAGAATTTTTTTTTGTTATTCAGATACTTACTCATGCCTTACGATCCAGTTCCATGATCGTAGTTCATGATTCCTGTATATGATAGAGAGTCAGTACTCTTCCAGTTCTGAGATAATGAGTTTTAGTTCATTCAACTAGTCGGAATCACTTTCCTTATGTTATGAACTCTAGTTGAGGTCATGTAACTTATGACTCATGTACTCACTCTTTATAGTGTGCTCAGTCCCGTATAAAAATCTTTTCATGCTTCAGGATCTTATGTTTTAACCTTTTAGTGACCCTCCCTATGCAATGATAGTGGTGACGATGTAAATGCTTTTCTTGATAGAAGATCATAGTATGCTTGCTTAGATAAGGCCATACGTGTGAAGTAAGAGTTGGGGCCAAGTCTTTGATACATGTGATGGTTAGTGGAAAAGTTTATGTGTGTATGTCTTAGGGTAGCACGTGGGAGTTATATTGACAATAGTTTAGAGACTATGTGAAGTATGTATTTATGGGTGGGTGCTTTAAAGTTAACATGTGGTTATAAAATAGGCTTGAATGACATTTTGGGATTATAGTGGAAGGTCGCAATATGTATTAGCGACTTCATATTAAGAGTTCAGAGTAGTCATTCAAGTGGTAAGGCATGTTATGCTTAGGATGTAATCTTTAGAAGAGGTATAGAAGGTGACATCATATGGTTTAGAATAATAGCGTAGTATAGCATGTTGTATTTTGTTACGTAGAGTTAGGCTTGATCGCGGTGTAAGGATTAAGCTATTTTAGACATTAGTAGGAAAAATTTTTTTGTCAATGCTCATATGAGTATTTTAAGTTGAATTGAATGGATATGATGTCTATAGGGAATAGTATAGTTAAGGGATATTCAAGAAGTGTGCTAAGCTTGAAAGTAAGAAGTTGTATTGCCAAAGGTCTGATAATTCTATCCTGATTTATGAGTTATATGTCTATATTCTCGATTGCAGAGTAGAGTAAATATTGTGATTTCCTACGTTGGATGTCTCATACAATCCATACCAAAGATTCATGGCTCCCTATTACTGCTAAAACCTCTTTAGAGAGAGTATTGAAGAGATACTCTAGATTGAGTATAAGTTTCCAGTGTAGTTCAGTCTATGTGGCAAGCAAATCAGTTTAGCAGTCTAATTTGCATGACTTGTTTTCTCGTCTCTTGATTTAATCATGCTACCCAAAAATCTGAGATATGCTACTATTCCAAGATAGAGTATACTAGTAATTGCGAGTATAGATCAGTTCATGCGTCATGCATTAAATTCAGATTCCAGATGTTTAGTTATGATTTAATTCGTAGGTCCCTTGTGCCTCGCCTCTATTTTCTGATTATCTTAGTGAATTGAGCATTCATAGAGGGACATAGGGTCCCAAGGGGGAGATACCCCATTCAGCTGTATGCATATATTCTTATTAAAAGCTTCGTATCAGTTATCATTGTGTATTCATTCATACGTCATACGTTAGTTCAGTCAGATATGCATGCATTAGAAATGCATGTTCAATAAAAAAGTTCAGCTTATTAGTGTATTCAGTTCCGCATTTATTAGAACAACTCAGTAACAAATCCATGCATAAGATATGCATGATTCATTATGAGAATTCAGCCTATGAGTCGCTTCAGTTGTGTATTCCATGCATCAGATATGCACGTCCAGTATAAGAATTTAGAACATCAGTAGTTCCAGTCTTATAGTTATGTTTCAGATCAGTGTATTCTTTCTAAGAGAAACATATCATGTCGGCATTATTCCGTACCTCTAAGCTTTAATATATGCCTACCCATCATTCGAAGTCGAATGATCCCAAGGGGGAGATAATGTAACACACCGTATTTTCGGGCTAGAGTTTAGACCATCGTTCCTATGTATATAGACCCTAACTAAATTATTTTTGTAACGCCCCACATTTTGGGCTACAATATAGACCATGATTTTGATGTGTTGATAATCCCGAAGCCATAAATCCTATGGCAATATGGCATGTTAATCATTTACGTAGTAAGTGAATCTATTCAAGCTTGAATTTAGACCATAGAGGTCCTTCAACTTAAGGACGAGTTGAAACTATTTTGATCGATTAAGTTTTAGTGGACGTTGTAATTTGTGTCAGCTTTCACCTACCATAACTCTCTATACGTATCGAATTAGAGAGCCTACTAAATCCCAAATGATAGGTCTTTGAGTTAGCTTTCCAATGATACCAATTTTCCTAAAATCCAGCACCCGAGCAAAAAGTTATGGTCTTTCAAAGTAGTAGGTGGTTCCTATGTAAACATAGGTGATAGCATAGGCGTCACCTATGTAAACATAGGCGATAGCATAGCGAGAACCTATGTACAGGTTTCAAGTAACTTAAACACTCCATTTTTGGGGCAAAATGGTCCTTTTCCACCCTTACTTAGCCCTAAACACGAAATTCAGTTCCCAAAGACCCCAAAATACACCTTCATTCATCAAAATTGTTCAAGAACTCTCTCTAGGGTTTAAAAATAAAAACCCAAGCAACTCAAGATTTAACCATGGGTTTTAGAAACTAATTTTATATTTGAAACCCTCTCAACATAGCTTCAAGAAGCACCTAATATTCATAGTAATCGAGGTACGTTGGTTTATCTCAAAAATCTCATGGGCTTTAAAAATTTATGTTTTCAAATGGGGGTTTTGGAATTTCGAATATGATTATGTTTTAAATATTTTATGATATTGATTTACCCCTTACGCCTACTCCCAAAGTGATTTGCTATATGATATATGTATATACATGTATTCCAAAAAGATGTTAACTTGAGAGCATGAATGATATGAAATCCCTCTCTTGATGTGAATTGATTTTAAATGTTCATATGATGTAAATTGTTTGAAAACATCTTGAAAAGCATGACATGAAATTTTTTGAGAATTAATATGATTTTGACTTGAAAATGAGAGGGCTATTTATGTTGAAACATGTTGAATACAATGGTTGAATGAGAAGAATGATGTGATATTGATGGCTTGCAAGTCGGGTAGGACGATACACTACAGAATATGATATGTGATTGAATCAGATGAAATTTGAATACATTGATTTTTCATGAGATAGGTGGATGCCCAAAGAAGGCATTTGAGTGTAACGACTCATCACTGAAAACCGTGTTTGCCGACATGGGAATTTGGTACCCTGCTTTATGATCTTACGTAACTGACTTTATGTCATTCCCAAATAGGGACCATGGTTAGGAGCTCTGCTTTGTGATCTTGTACACTACCATTGGATCGAGACACCCTACTGTGTGATCTTGTGTGTCTTCCCCTCACTTATACTTTAATCTCAGCAGCAACCAAGGTTTGACAGTTGGTGTAAATGTGATATGTAGGGTATTCCACCTAGCTCAGCCGCAATGCATTGTTGTTGAAAAAAATTACATTACGCATATGTGTTTTCAAATGTTTGATATGAAACTGCTTTATAATGGATCTCAACTATATTTTGTAAAAATATTATGTTTTGTTTTGATATCTCTACGTACCAGTACTTTTGTATTGACCCCCTTCCCTCTCAAGTTCGAAGGCATAGTCTAGGGGTCCAGAAAATCAGTAGATTTCCTCAAACAGATTTGCAGAGTCACATGGTGAGCCTTGTATATTTTGGAAGGCCGGATATCTGGCAGTTTTATTTGTCATTTATTAGTTTTGGGCCTATTGGGGGCCTTTTCCCTATTTTCAGATAGATATTTGTTTTTGTCATGTAGTAGAGATTTTCGTAGACGTTATAGAGATGTTGTGTTGAGATTGTTGGACATTATACCTCATTATTGCTTTTGTATGATTCCTGACCATGTTTCTATAATATTGTATATATTCTATATTTTTTATAATATGAATTATGTGCATGACTACAAGACAGATAGGGGTGTTTCAGGCCTTTATGGTTTGGGATACTCATCACGGCCAGGGCCACGATTCGGGTCGTGACAGTTTGGTTGGTGACTTAGTTACTTGAATATAGTTAAGTGTAGGGACTTTAAAGAGGATTTTGTGTTTTGAATGTGTTTTGGTTAGGATACTTAGTCACTCGAAAATAGTTAAGTGTACAGACTTTAAAGGGGATTTTTTGTTTTGAATGTGGTTTTATATTTATATGTATTCATTTGAAATTGATTATGTTTAGGGACTTTAAAGACGACTTTTTGTTTTGAATGTGGTTTGGTTGGTGACTTAGTTACATGAAAATGGTAAAGTGTAGGGACTTTAAAGGGGATTTTATGTTTTGAATGTGGTTTGGTTGGTGACTTAGTTACTTGAAACTGATAAGTCTAGGGACTTCAAAGAGAATTTTGTGTTTTGAATGTGGTTTTATTTTGATATTTAGTCACTTATAATGGTTAAGTGTAAGGACTTTAAAAGGATTTTATGTTTTAAATGTTGTTTGGTTAGTGACTTAGTCACTTGAAAAAGGTAAAGTGTAGGGGCTTTAATGGGGATTATGTATTTTATATATGGTTTGGTGTGTGACTTAGTTATTTGAAAATGGTTAATTGTAGAAACTTTTATGAGGATGTTTGTTTTGAATGTGGTTTGGTTGACGACTTAGTCACTTCAAAATTGTTAAGTATAGGGACTATAAAGGGGATTTTGTGTTTTGTATGTGGTTTGGTTTTGATACATGGTCACTTGAAAATGGTTAAATATAGGGACTTTAAAGAGGATTTTTTATTTTGAATGTGGTTTTGTTGGTGACTTCGTTACTTGAAAAAGGTTAAGTGCCGGAATATTAAAGGAGATTTTGTGTTTTAAAAGTGGTTTGGTTGGTGACTTAGTACTTGAAAATGGTTAAGTGAAGGGACTTTAAAGGAGATTTTATGTTTTGAATGTGGTTTAGTTTTCATACTTAGTCACTTGTAAATGGTTAAGTGTAGGGATTTTAAAGGGAATTTTTTTTGTTTTGAATGTCGTTATATTTTGATACTTAGTCACTTGAAAATGGTTAAGTGTAGGGACTTCAACGAAGTTTTTTTGTTTTGAATGTGGTTTGGTTGGTGACTCAGTAACTTGAAAATGGTGAAGTGTAGGACTTTAAAGGGGATTTTGTGTTTTGAATGTGGTTTGGTTGGTGACTTAGTTACTTGAAACTTACAAGTATAGGGCAGTTAAAGGGATTTTATGTTTTAAATTCGGTTTTGTTTTGATACTTAGTGACTTGAAAATCGTATAGTGTTGGGACTTTAAAGGGGATTTTTTATTTTGAATGTGTTTTGTTTAGATACTTAGTCACTTGGAAATGGTTAAGTATAGGGACTTTAAAATGTATTTTTTTTGAATATGGTTTCATTAGTGACTTAGTCACTTCAATATGGTAAAGTGTAGGGACTTTAATGGAGATTATGTGTTTTGAATGTGGTTTGGTTGGTGACTTAATTACTTGAAAATGGTTAATTGTAGGGACTTTAAAGAGGATTTTTTCTTTTGAATGTGGTTTGGTTGGTGACTTAGTTACTTCAAAATGGTTAAGTGTAGGGACTTTAAAGGGGATTTTGTGTTTTTAATGTGGTTTGATTTTAATACTTAGTCATTTTAAAATGTTTAAGTGTAGGAACTTTAAAGTGTATTTTTTTTTTAATGTGGTTTTGGTTTTGATACTTAGTCATTTGAAAAGATTTAAGTGTAGGGAATTTAAAGAGGTGTTTTTGGTTTGAATGTGGTTTGGTTGGTGACTTCGTTACTTAAAAATGGTTAAATGTAGGAACTTTAAAAGGGATTTTATGTTTTAAATGTGGTATGGTTGGTGATTAGTTACTTGAAAATGGTTAACTATAGGGACTTTTAAGGAAATTTTTTGTTTTAAATGGGGTTTTGTTTTGATACTTAGTCACTTGAAAATGGTTAAGTGTAGAGACTTTAAAGGGGATTTTTTGTTTTGAATGTAGTTTTATTTGATGCTTAGTAACTTGAAAATGGATAAGTATAGGGACTTTTAAAAGGATTTTTTGTTTTGAATTTGGTTTAGTTAGTGACTTAGTTACTTTAAAATGGTTAAGTGTTATGACTTTAAAGGGGATTTTGTGATTTGAATATGGTTTGGTTGGTGAGTTAATTACTTGAAACTAATAATTATAGGGACATTAAAGATATTTTGTGTTTTGAATTCGGTTTTGTTTTGATACTTAGTCACTTGAAAATGGTTAAGTGTAGGGACTTTAAAGGGATTTTTTTTTGAATGCGGTTTTATTTTGATACTTAGACATTTGAAAGTGATTAAGTTTAGTGAATTTAAAGACGTCTTTTAGTTTTGAATGTGGTTTGGTTGTAGTTACATGAAAATGGTTAAGTGTAGGGACTTTAAAGGGTATTTTGTGTGTTTAATGTGGTTTGGTTGGTGACTTAGTTACTTGAAACTTATAAATGTAGGGACTTTAAAGAAAATTTTATGATTTGAATGTGGTCTTGTTTTGATACTTAGTCACTTGAAAATGGTTAAGTTTAGGGAATTTAAGGCGATTTTGCATTTTCATTGGGGTTTGATTAGTGACTTAGTCACTTGAAAATGGTAAAAAATTAGGGGATTTAATGGGGATTTTTCGATTTGAGTGTGGTTTGGTTTGTGACTTAGTTACTTCAAAATGGTTAAGTGTATGGACTATAATGGGGATTTTGTGTTTTGAATGTGGTTTGGTTTTGATACTTAGGTACTTGATAATGGTTAAGGGTGGGGACTTTAAAGGGAATTTTTTGTTTTGAATGTTTTTTGTTTGGAGACTTAGTTACTTGAAAATGGTTTAGTGTAGGGACTTTAAATGAGATTTTCTGTTTTGAAAGTGGTTTGGTTTGTGACTTAGTCACTTGAAAATTTTTAAGTGTAGGAACTTTAATGGGAATTTTTTGTGGTGAATGTGGTTTGTTGGTGACTTAGTTACTCAAAAATGGTTTAGTATAGGGACTTTAAAGGGGTATTTGTATTTTGAATGTGATTTGGTTAGTGACTTAATCATTTGAAAGTGGTTAAGTGTAGGGTCTTTAAAGGGGATTTTGGGTTTTTAATGTGGTTTGATTTTTATACTTAGTCACTTGAAAATGGTTCAGTGTAGAGACTTTAAAGAGAATGATAATTTTTTCTTTTGAATGTGGTTTGGATGAAGACTTCATTACTTGAAAATGGTTAAGTTTAGGAACTTTAAAGAGGATTTTTTATTTTGAATGTGGTTTGGTTGGTGACTTAGTTACTTGAAAGTGGTTAAGTGTCCGGACTTTAAAGGGGATTTTGTGTTTTTTATGTGGTTTTGTTTTGATACTTAGTCACTTGAAAATGGTTAAGCGTAGATATTTTAAAAGGGATTTTTTTTTTAATATAGTTTTATTTTGAAACTTAATCACTTGAAAATGGTAAAGTGTAGAGACTTTAAAGAGGATTTTTTTTATTGAATGTGGTTTGGTTTTGATTTAGTTTTTGAAAATGGTTAAGTGTAGGAACTTTAATGGGGATTTTGTGTTTTGAATGTTGTTTGGTTGGTGACTTAGTTAATTGAAACTGATAAGTATAGGGACTTTAAAGGGATTTTGTGTTTAAAATTCAATTTTGTTTTGATACTTTGTCACTTAAAAATGGTTAAGTGTTGTGACTTTAAAGGGGATTTTTTGTTTTGAATGTGGTTTTGTGTTGATACTTCGTCACATGAAAATGGTTAAGTATAGGGACTTTAAAAGGTATTTTTTTTTAATATGGTTTGGTTAGTGACTTAGCCTCTTGAAAATGGTAAATTGTAGGGACTTTAATGGAGATTATGTGTTTTGAATGTGGTTTGGTTGGTGACTTAGTTACTTTAAAATGGTTAATTATAGGGAATTTAAAGAGGATTTTTTATTTTGAATGTGGTTTAGTTGGTGACTTAGTTACTTGAAAATGTTTTAGTATAAGGTCTTTAAAGGGGATTTTGTGTTTTGAATGTGGTTTGATTTTAATACTTAGTCATTTGAAAATTGTCAAGTGTAGGAACTTTAAAGGGGACTTTTTGTTTTGAATGTGGTTTGGTTTTGATACTTAATAATTTGAAAATGGTTAAGTGTAGGGAATTTAAAGAGAAGTATTTGTGTTGAATGTGGTTTTGTTAGTGAATTCGTTACTTAAAAATGGTTAAGTGTTGGAACTTTAAAGGGGATTTTGTTTTTTAATTGTGGTTTTGTTGGTGACTTAGTTACTTGAAAATAGTTAAGTGTAGGGACTTTAAAAGAGATTTTGCGTTTTGTGTGGTTTTATTTTGATACTTAGTAACTTGAAAATGGTTCAGCTTAGGGACTTTAAAAAGGATTTTTTGTTTTGAAATTGGTTTGGTTGGTGACTTAGTTACTTGAAAATGGTTACGTGTAGGGACTTTAAAGGGAATATTTGTGTTTTGAATGTGGTTTGGTTGTTGATTTAGTTACTTGAAACTGATAAGTATATGGACTTTAAATAGATTTTGTGTTTCGAATTCGGTTTTGTTTTGATACTTAGTCACTTGAGATTGGTTAAGTGTTGGGACTTTAAAGTGGATTTTTTATTTTGCATGTGGTTTTTTATTTGGATACTTCATCACTTGAAAATGTTTAAGTGTAAGGACTGTAAAGGGTATTTTTGTTTTGAATATGGTTTGATTGGTGACTTAGTTACTTGAAAATGGTTAAGTATTGAAACTTTAAAGGGGATTTAGTATTTTGAATGTGGGTTTGTTGGTGACTTAGTCATTTGAAAATGTTTAGTTGTAGAGTCTCTAAAGGGGATTTTGTGTTTTGAATGTTGTTTGGTTGTTGACTTAGTTACTTGAATATGGTCAAGTGTAGGGAATTTAAAGGAGAATTCGTATTTTGAATGTGGTTTTCTTTTGATGCTTAGTCAGTTGAAAATGATTAAGTTTAGGGATTTTAAAGACGACTTTTAGTTTTCAATGTGGTTTGGTTGGTGACTTAGTCACACGAATATGGTAAAGTGTAGGGTCTTTAAAGGGATTTTGTGTGTTTAAAGTGGTTTGGTGGGTGACTTGGTTACTTGAAACTTATAAATATAGGGACTTTAAAGGAAATTTTATGATTTTACTGTGGTTTTGTTTTGATACTTTGTCACTTGAAAATGGTAAGTTTAGGGACACTAAAGGGATTTTGTATTTTTGAATATGGTTTGGTTAGTGACTTAGTCCACTGAAAATGGTAAAGTGTAGGGGCTTTAATGGAGATTATGTCTTTTGAATGTGGTTTGGTTGCTGACTTAGTTACTTTAAAATGGTTAACTGTAAGGACTTTAAAGAGGATTTTTTGTTTTATGTATGGTTCGGTTTGTGACTTAGTTACTTCAAAATGGTTAAGTGTAGCGACTTTAAAGGTGATTATTTATTTTGAATGTGGTTTGGTTTTAATACTTAGTCACTTGAAATGGTTAAGTGAAGGGACTTTAAAGGAGAATTTTTGTTTTGAATGTTTTTCGCTTGGTGACTTTGTCACTTGAAAATGGTTTAGTGTAGGGACTTTAAATGAGATTTTGTGTTTTTAATATGGTTTGGTTAGTGACTTAGTCACTTGAAAATATTTAACTATAGGGACTTCAATGGGAATTTTTTGTGTTGAATGTGGTTTCTTTGGTGACTTAGTTACTCAAAAATGGTTAAGTATAGGGACGTTAAAGGGGATTTTGTATGTTAAATGTGGTTTGGTTGGTGACTTAATCACTTTAAAATAGTTAAGTGTAGGGTCGGTCTTTAAAGGGGATTTTGAGTTTTGAATGTAGTTTGGTTTTGATACTTAGTCACTCGAGAATGGTTAAGTGTAGGGACTTTAAAGAGAGTGAGAACTTTTTGTTTTGAATGTGGTTTGGTTGGTGACTTCGTTACTTGAAAATGGGTATGTGTAGGAACTTTAAAGGGGATTTTGTGTTTTGAATGTGGTTTGGTTGGTGACTTAGTTACTTGAAAGTGGTTAAGTGTTGGGACTTTAAAGGGGATTTTGTCTTTTTTATGTGGTTTTGTTTTGATACTTATTCATTTGAAAATGGTTAAGTGTAAGGATTTTGAAGGGGATTTTTTTTTTAAAATGTGGTTTTATTTTGATACTTAGTAACTTGATAATGGTTAAGCGTAGGGACTTTAAAAAGGATTTTTTGTTTTGAAATTGGTTTGGTTGGTGACTTAGTTACTTGAAAATGCTTAAGTGGAGGAACTTTAAAGGGGATTTTGTGTTTTAATTGTTGTTTGGTTGGAGACTTAGTTACTTGAAATTTATAAGTGTAGGAACTTTAAAAGGATTTTGTGTTTTGAATTCGGTTTTGTTTTGATACTTAGTCACTTGAAAATGGTTAAGTGTAGGAACTTTAAAAGGGATTATTTATTTTAAATGTGGTTTAGTTGGTGGCTTAGTTACTTGAAAATGGTTAAGTATAGGGACTTTAAATGGGATTTTGTATTTTGAATGTTTTTTGGTTGGTGACTTAGTATTGAAAGTTGCTTTAATAATGCAGACTGGTTTTTTCATTTTTTCTCCAATTTTTCTTTTTACGTGTAAATCCTTGTTAAATTAGGAGTCCTATCTTTTGTAGAAAACTAATTAGATATTTTAATTTTGGTAGAAATAGGTTGTTTCTCTATCCTATTATTTGTTGTAATAGAAACTATTTAAGTTGCTTCGTTGATGATCAATTTAAGGTGATCTGTCAACAAGAAAATAATCACTCTCTCTATATTCTCTTCTTCAAACTATATCTTTATTTTAGCGGCTAGCTTTTGAATTAAAATCTTTTTATTTCCCATTAACGATTTTTAAACCAACAATTGGTATCATAGCTTTAATATTAAAGGACCTGTGAGTGTGTGGATCAATCTGATCTAGTGGATATCATGAATGGAGAAGTAAATTTTTCTTCAATGGCACTATCAACTTTCGATGGACAAAGTTTTCAAATTTAGGCAGTTAGAATGCAGATATAGCTGCAAGCTTTGGATCTCTTGAAAGCTGTTGAAGATGAATACGAGATAGCCCCCTTGTCGGACAATCCCACAGTGGCGCAGATTAAAACTCACAAAGAGATGAAAAGGATGAAATCAAAGGCAATGGCATGCTTATTTACTGCAGTTTCATCTAATATCATAACTCATATCATGTCTCTGCAATCAATGATAGAGATATGGGATTATCTCAATACTAAATATAAAGGAGATAAAAGGATTCGAGGGATGCAAGTAATAAATCTGATACGTCAATTTGAGTTGCAAAGGATGAAAGAAAGTGTAACAATAAAGAAGTACTTTGATAGACTTCTTAATTTAGCAAATGACATTAGATTGTTTGGTTTCACTTTTAATGATTGAAGGATCGTTGAAAAAATCCTAGCAATGGTACCTAAAAGATTTGAGGCTACCGTAACAACCTTAGAAAATACTAAGGACTTTTCCAAGATAACACTAGCAAAGCTCTTAGGTGTTTTTCAAGAGTAAGAACAATGACGTATTGTGAGATAGGGAGGAGCTGTCAAAGGTGCCTTATCAGCCAAGCATCATGATGATGGACGTTCTAAGAAGAATAATAATAAGTTCCATTCAAAGGATGAAGAAGGTGCAACGTACAACAATAAAAATAAAACAAGTGGTTTCAAAGGAAACTACCCTCCTTGTAAGCATTGCGGCAAGCTTGGGCATGCACCTTTCAAATGAGGGGAAAGGCCTGATGTTAAGTGCATTAGGTGAAATTATCTTGTCCATGAAGCAATCATTTGTAAGAAAAAAACTCAGTAGCAAGATGCAGAGGCTTGAGTTATTGATGAATAGGAAGAAGATCAACTTTTTGTCGCATTATGTTTTACAAGCAATGTCTCAAGGGAGTCGTGGCTGATCGATAGCAGATGCACAAATCATATGACTTGCGATAAAGATCTTTTTAAAGATTTGAGCCCTACTAAAGTTATAAAAGTTAGAAACGTCCTTGGTGGTTATATTCCAGTAAAAGGAATTGGAACCATTACAATTGAAACACAATCGGGTACTAAATTAATTTTTGATGTTCTTTACATACCCGATTTGGACCATAACTTGTTAAGTGTTGGTCAGTTATTAGAAAAAGGTTTCAAATTGTATTTTGAAGATAAACATTGCTTGATCAAGGAAACATCCGGAAAAAGTCAAAATAAGAGGCAAAAATTTCTCATTAAATCCATTGGAAGAAGTGTGTGGATTTCACAGCTTGTGTGTGGAGCCACCTCTGCTAAAAGAAGACTTCGACTTGATAATGAAGGCTAGCTTTGTCCTGGTTACGACTGCAAATTTGACTGCATTGACTTACTTAATGATCGTCAAGGAACAGATTTTTCCATCACTGATAGCTGGGAGAAAGTATATCTCAAGGAAACAGCTGCTGCATCTGGGGAAAAGCTAGATGATATTTCTGGACTTCCATCGGATGACTTGGAGGATGATACTACAACCTTGAAAATTCAGATGTAGAAAAAAATATTTTGATGCTCAGGCTAGTTCTGATGAATCTAATTTTTACTTTGCATTTGAAGGGCTGGCAGAAGCCCCTCCTAATGATGATGGGATCTTGGCGCTTTCCTTTGAAGACTCAGAAGATGATGACGTCAATCCTCATGATCCAGATAAGGATTAGTCTGTTAAAACAAAAAGTTCAAGTTCTGATTTTACGTCCGACTCTAAGGATTTTAGTTTAATACTTAATACTGAACTCAATCGGAGACTTGATAATTGGGTTAAACTTAATGAACTTAATCTTAATTTGGTAGATACTATTGAGGATGAGAAGGTCGAGGATAAGGTGGCAAGTTTAAAAATGACATGCCACCAGAAACGTAAAATTGACAAGACTCATGTTAAGGGCCATGAAGAGCTTGAGGTAGCCAGTTTATGAGAGCATGAAGAGTTCACAAAAGTCAAGAACATTGATACAATAGAACTTCAAAGATATGAGATTGAAACGTGGTACTTCTCGCCATTTCCCCCAGAATACAATGAATATTTAAAACTGTTCTTTTGCGAGTTTTATCTCAATTTTATGAAGCGCAAAGAGTAGCTTCAGAGGAACATGAGAAAATGTGATCTTAAGCGTCCTCCAGGTGATGATATCTATAGTAGTGGTACACTGTCAATGTTTGAGGTAGATGGTAAAAAGAACAAGGATTATGGGAAAAATCTATGTTACTTGCCAAATTGTTTCTTGATCATAAGACTTTGTATTATGATGTTAACCTGTTCCTCTTTTATGTGCTTTGTGAATATGATGACCGAGGTTTCCATATGGTTGGTTACTTTTTAAAGGAAAATCTCTCAGAAGAGTCTTATAACTTAGCTTGCGTTCTAACACTTCCACCTTATTAGAGGAAAGGCTATGGGAAATTCCTAATTATATTCCCATATGAACTTTCAAAGAAAGAAGGTATAGTAGGCACACCTAAAAGAACACTTTTCGACTTAGGAATATTGATCTATAGGATTTGCTGGATGTATGAGCTTCTGGATATATTGAAAAAGCACAAGGGCAATATATCTATCAAGGAACTAAGTAACATAACAACAATCAAGGTAGAAGATATTTTGTCCTCCCTTTAGGGCCTAAAGTTAATCTAATATTTAAAGGGTCAACAAGTTATCTGCGCAGACCTGAAAGCTTAGATCATCATCTCAAAGCAGCTAGGTGGGGTGGCGTGGAAGTTGATGTCAGTAAATTTGAGCTTCTCGGACAAAGAATTGGTGTTTACATTTCATAAAGCAAGGAGGAGTGTTGAAAGTTTCTTTAAGAATTCAGACTGGTTTTCCAATTTTTCTCCAGCTTTTCTTTTTACTTACAAATCCTAGTTAAATTATGAGTCCTATCTTTGGTAAGAAACTAATTAGCTATTTTAATTTTAGTAGAAATGGGTTGTTTCTTTGTTCCTATTTTTACTTGTATTAGTAAATATTTAAGTTGCTACATTGATGATCAATTAAAGGTGGTCTTTCAATATGAAAATAACCACTCTCTGCATATTCTCTTCTTCAAAATTCATCTTTACTTTAGCGGCTAGCTTTTGAATTGAATTCCTGTTATTTCTCTTTAACGGTTTTTAAACCAACACTTAGTCACTTGAAAATGGTTAAGTGTAGGGAAATTAAAGGGGATTTTGTGCTTTGAATGTGGTTTGATTGGTGACTTAGTTACTTAAAAATAGTTAAGTGTAGGGAATTTAAAGGAGATTTTGTGTTTTAAATGTGGTTTTTTTATGATACTTAGTCACTTGAAAATGGTTATGTGTAGGGACTTTAAAGAGGATTTTTTATTTTCAATGTGGTTTTATTTTGATATTTAGTCATGTGAAAAATATTAAGTTTAGGAACTTTGAAGAAGACTTTTTGTTTTGAATGTGTTTTGGTTGGTGACTTAGTTACATGGAAATGGTTAAGTGTAGAAACTCTAAAGGATATTTTGTGTTTTGAATGCTATTTGGTTGGTGACTTAGTTACTTGAAACTGATAAGTGTAGGGACTTAAAAGGGATTTTTGTGTTTTAAAGGAAGTTTTGTTTTGATACTTAGTCACTTGAAAATGGTTAAGTGTAGGGACTTTAAAGGGATTTTGTGTTTTGAATGTGGTTTGGTTAGCGACTTACTCACTTGAAAATAGTAAAGTGTAGGGACTGGAATGGGGATTATGTGTTTTGAATGTCGTTTGGTTGGTGACTTAGTTACTTGAAAATGGTGAAGTATTGGGAATTTATGAGAATTTTTTGATTTGAATGTGGTTTAGTTGGTGACTTAGTTACTTCAAAATGGTTAAGTGTAGGGTCTTTAAAGGGGATTTTGTATTTTGAATGTGGTTTGGTTTCGATAATTAGTCACTTGAAAATGGTTAAGTGTAGAGACTTTAAAGGGGATTTTTTGTATTGAATGTGGTTTTTTTGGTGACTTAGTTACTTGAAAATGGTTAAGTGTAGGGATGTAGGGACTTTAAAGGGGATTTTGTGTTTTAAATGTTGTTTGGCTGGTGACTTAGTAACTTGAAAATAGTGAAGTGTAAGGACTTTAAAGGAGATTTTATATTTTGAATGTAGTTTTGTTTTGATACTTTGTCACTTCAAAATAGTTAAGTGTAGGGAATTTAAAGGGAATTTTTTGTTTTGAATGTAGTTTTATTTTGATACTTAGTCACTTAAAAATGGTCAAGTGTAGGTATTTTAAAGAGGATTTTTTATTTTGAATGTGGTTTGTTTGGTGACTTTGTTACATAAAAATGGTTAAGTGTAGGGACTTTAAAGGGTATTTTGTGTATTAAATGTAGTTTGGTTGGTGAGTTAGTTACTTGAAACTAATAAGTGTAGGTACTTTTTATGGGATTTTGTGATCTGAATTTGGTTTTTTTTTATACTTAGTCACATGAAAATGGTTAAGTGCAGGGACTTTAACAGGAATTTTTTATTTTCAATGTGGATTTGTTTTGAGACTCAGTCATTTGAAAATAGTTATGTTTAGGGACTTTAAAGGGGATTTTTTGTTTTGAATGTGGTTTGATGGTGACTTAGTTACTTGAAAATGGTCAAGTGTACGGACTTTAAAGAGGATTTTGTGTAATGAATGCGGTTTGGTAGGTGACATAGTCACTTTAAAATAGTGAAGTATAGGCTCTTTAACGTGGATTATGTGCTTTGAATATGGTTTGGTTTGTGACTTAGTTACTTGAAAATGGTTAAGTGTTTGGACTTTAAAGAGGATTTGTTGTTTCGAATATGGTTTGGTTGGTAACTTAGTTACTTGAAAAGGATTAAGTGTAGGGACTTTAAAGGGGATTTACTGTGTTGAATAGGATTATGTGTACGGACTTTAAAGGGGATTTAGTGTGTTGAATCTGGTTTGATTTTAATATTTAGTCACTTGAAAATGGTCAAGTGTAGGGACTTTAAAGGGGATTTTTCGTTTTGAATTTGGTTTTGTTGGTGACTTAATTACTTGAAAATGGTTAAGTATCAGGACTTCTAATGATATTTGTGTTTTGAATGTAGTTTTGTTGGTGACTTAGTCACTTGAAAATGGTAAATTGTAGGTACTTTAAAGGGGATCTATTGTTTTAAATGTGGGTGTTTTGATATTTAGTCCCTCAAAAATGGTTTTGTGTAGGGGCTTTAAAGGAAATTTTTTGTTTTAAATGTGTTCTTGTTTTGATACTTAGTCACTTGAAAATGGTTAAGTGTAGGGACTTTAAAGGAGATTTTTGATTTTGAATGTGGTTTTTTTTTGACACGTAGTCATTTCAAAATAGTTATGTTTAGGGACTTTAAAGGAGATTTTTAATTTTTAATATTGTTTGATTGGTTACTTAGTTACTTTAAAATTGTTAAGCGTAGGGACTTTAAAGAAGATTTTGTGTTTTAAATGTGGTTTGGTTGGTGACTTAGTCACTTGAAAATTGTAAAGTTTATGGACTTTAATGGGGATATGTTTTGAATGTGGTTTGGTTAAGTTTAGGGACTTTAAAGGTGATTTTGTGTTTTTAATGTAGTTTTGTTTTTATACTTAGTCACTGGAAAATGGTTAAGTGTAGGAACTTTAAAGAGAATTTTTTTATTTTGACTATCATTTTATTTTGATACTTAGTCTTTTGAAAATGATTAAGTTTGGGGACTTTAAAAATGACTTTTTGTCTTTAATGTGGTTTAGTTGGTGACTTAGTTATACAAAAATTGTAAAGTGTAGGGACTTTAACGGAGATTTTGTGTTTTGAATGTGGTTTAGTTGGTGACTTAGTTACTTGAAACTGATAAGTGTAGGGACTTTAAAGGAATTTTGTGTTTTGAATATGGTTTTATTTTGATACTTAGTAACTTGAAAATGGCTAAATGTAGGGTCTTTAAAGGGATTTTATATTTTGAATGTTGTTTAGTTAGTGACTTTGTCATTTGAAAATGGAAAAGTTTAGGGACTTTAATGGGGATTAGGTATTTTGAATGTAGTTTGGTTGGTGACTTAGTTACTTGAAAATGGTTAAGTATAGGGACTTTAAAGAGGATTTTTTGATTTGAATTTCGTTTGGGTAGTGACTCAGTTATTTCAAAATGGTTAAGTGTAAGGACTTTAAAGGATATCTTGTGTTTTGAATGTGGTTTGGTTTTGATACTTAGTCACTTTAAAACTGTTTAGTGTAGGGACTTTAAAGGGGATTTTTTGTTTTGACTGTGGTATGGTTTTGATACTTAGTTTCTACAAAATGGTGTAGTGTTGGGACTTTAATGAGTAATTATTATTTTGAATGTGGTTTGGTTGGTGACTTAGTTATGTGAAAATAGTCAAGTGTAGGGACTTTAAAGAAAATATTTTCTGTTAAATGTGGTTTGGTTGGTAACTTAGTTACTTGAAACTGATAATTGTAGGGACTTTAAATTGATTTTGTGTTTCGAATGTGGTTTTGTTTTAATACTTAGTCACTTGAAAATGGTTAAGTGTAGAGTCTTTAAAACGGATTTTTTATTTTGAATGTGGTTTTTTTTTATACTTAGTCACATGAAAATTGTTAAGTTTAGGGATTTGAAAAAAGATTTCTTATTTTTAATGTGGTTTGGTTGATGACTTAGTTACTAGAATATGGTTAAGTGTAGGGTCTTTAAAGGGTATTTTATGTTTTGAATGTAGTCTTGTTTTGATACTTAGTCACTAGAAAATGGTTAATTGTAGTTACTTTAAAGGGGATCTTTTGTTTTGAATGTTTGCTTTGTTATTTAGTCCCTCAAAAGTAGTTAAGTGTAGGGACCTTAAAGGGAATTTTTTTTTTTTTAATGTGGTTTTGTTGGTGAGTTAGTTACTTGAAAATGGTTAAGTGTAGGGATTTTAAAGGGGATTATGTGCTTTGAATGTGGTTTAGTTTTGATACTTAGTCGCTTAAAAATGGTTAACTCTAGAGACTTTAAAGGAGATTTTGTGTTTTGAATGTGGTTTGGTTTTTGACTTAGTAACTTGAAACTGCTTAAGTCATGAACCTTAAAGGAGATTTTTTATTTTGAATGTGGTTTTGTTTGGATACTTAGTCACTTGAAAATTGTTAAGTGTAGGGACTTTAAAGGGGATTTTGTATTTTGAATGTGGTTTGGTTGGTGACTTAGTTACTTGAAATTAATAAGTGTATGGACTTTAAAGGAAATGTTGTGTTTTGAATGTGGTTTTGTTTTGATACTTAGTCACATGAAAATTGTAATGTGTAGGGACTTTAAAGGGGATTTTGTATTTTCAATGTTGTTTGGATAGTGACTTAGTCACTTGAAAATGGTAAAGTGTAGGGCCTTTAATGGGGATTATGTATTTTGAATGTGGTTTGGTTGGTGACTTAGTTATTTGAAAATGGTTAATTGTAGGGACTTTAAAGAGGATTTTTGGTTTTGAATATGGTTCAGTTGGTTACATAGTTACTTTAAAATGTTTAAGTGTAGGGTCTTTAAAGAGGATTTTATGTTTTGAATGTGGTTTGGTTTTAATTATTAGTTACTTGAAAATGGTTAAGTGGAGGGGCTTTAAAGGGGATTTTTTGTTTTTAATGTGGTTTGGTTGGCGACTTAGTTTCTTTAAAATGGCTAAGTGTAGGGCTTGTCTATGAGATTTTATGGTTTGAGTGTGGTTTGGTTGGTGAATTAGTCACTTGAAAATGGTTAAGTGTAGGAGCTTTATAGGGGATTTTGTGTTTTGAATATGGTTTGGTTGGTGACTTAGTTACTTGAAAATGGTTAAGTGTAAGGACTTAAATGGGACGTTTGTGTTTCGAATGTGGTTTTGTTTTGATACTTAGTCACTTTAAAATATTTAAGTGTAGTGACTTTTAAAAGGGATTTTTTGTTTTGAATGTTGTTTTATTTTGATACATAGTCTCTTGAAAATGGTTAAGTGTAGAGTCTTTAAAGAAGATTTTTCATTTGGATTGTGGTTTGGTTGGTGACTTAGTTACATGAAAATGGTTAAGTGTAGAGACTTTAAATGAGATTTTGTGTTTTGAATGTAGTTTGGTGTAATACCTCGAGAATTTCAACTAATAGTAGAACCCTTCTTCAAGCTCTTTAGAAATAAAGTTAGTGATTTGGTTGTTACATGATCTAGTTTGATGAGTATTAAGGCCTCAAAAGTGTCCTAGCTATTAGACGAATCAAAACATTCCTTGCAGATTAAATACTTGAGAAGAATATTGATATAGTAATCTTTAAACGAGTATATCTCTCATTATACTATGAATTTCTAAGCTCATAACCTAACAACAGATAGATAGTTGAATTACCTTTCCAACAATACCAATTTCGCCTAAATCCAATACTGAAGCAAAAATTTATGTCCATTTTACTCTAGCATGTTAGCCTGAAAAACTGAGTGATGACGTTTGGGATAACTTATCACAAGTGTGACGACTTACCACGAATGTCGTCGGCCTTAGGCAAAATCTAGTCCCTAGTGATGACATTTCTGATAAGTTATCATAAGTGTGACAAATTATTACGAATGTCGTCAGCCTTAGGCAGAATCCATCAATTCCAGGCCCCCAGTAATGACATTTGTGATGACTTATCACAAGTCTGATGGCCTATCACAAATTTCGTCAGCCTTAGATTTTCAGCAACTTGGAAGCGGTTTAGTAAGGGTATTTTGGTTTTTTTCCTTCACTTTCCTCGACTTATATCCCTCATGGTGCGTATTATCTTCCATTCACATTAGTTAAACCTCTCAAAATTCTCTACACACCTTCAACCACAAGGTTAGGGTTTCAACATAAAAATCCAATTATCTAGAGATTCAACCATGAGAATTTGATAATTCTTGCATATTTGAATTCCCCGTTAAGAGGGCTACGAGAGACACTGAATAGTTCGTGAATAACCTTCCAGAATTTTTAAAGTCATCCAATAGCTCCAAGTTTAAGGTATGTGGTTTTCAAAAAGAACACCCTTTTGTTCTTGTGCCTAAAATTTACATATTTTCGTAAAGTATTTCGTAAATTCATAGAGAATTCCTATCATGTTATTATATTGTGAGTTTTTTATGAATCTATGTCTTACCTAAGATTTGAGTTGGAATACTATTATGCATATTAATGGTTTAAATTGTCAATTTATGGTTTAAGTTGCATAATTCAACGTCTATATCATGTTTTGAGAGTTTCAAGTCCTATTGTTATGAATTGAACCTTATGGTTACAACATGAGTTTGAGTATGAGATGTTAGTGATTTTTTAAGAATGTCAATAAGTGAGTTTTGATTTTACGTTAAGATAGAAATCGACATTCTTTAGTTTGATGTAAAGGGGATGCATTTTGGCTCCCATTATATATATATATATATTGTTTAATTGTTTTAAAGTGGATTTTCTAAAATTCTGAGCTAAGTAAGGGAGTAGTATGTAGCACCGAATTGGGCTTGATTCAGAGGTCTCATGCCCCAGAACTACGTACCCCCGTGGGTTCTTGATATACCACAAGTCGGTAAAGATAGTGATCACTAAAGTTAAGGTTTTATCCGATTGCAAGGATAGAATAGCTCTCCCCAACATGGGTAAGATAATGGACTCCATGTAGCTCACATGGTTTATATTAGTTAAGAGAAACTCCCTAAGTTGCTAAAGTTCTCTACGTTCTAAAGTCTTCCAAGTTTCAAAGAGTTTTAGTCTTAAAGTTACAAAGTTTTGAAATTATAAGTGTTTTGAAAGTTATGGTCCTAATAATTTCAGGTGTCGTGATAATTTGAGGTTTTAAGTAAAAGCATGATGATTTATGAGTCTTCTGGCTTATATTATTTCAATCTATGTAAGTATATTTTACACTATGCAAGTTTTCTATAAAAGCTTATGATATTGATTATTGTAATTGCACACTCCCATATATTCTCAGTACATTCCCAAAGTATTGACCCACATATTTTGTGTATGTGTCATATATTCTCAGGTTCTCAGTCTCAGCCTCACCAGTGATCCTATCGAGCACTCCTATCTAAATATCAGCCATGGTGAGTCCTTATGTTTTGGGGATCCGTTATTCTAGGACTTCCAGTTATATTTAGTAGCTATTTAATTCTTGTCTGTTAAGAATGAGTCAGTTGGGGACCTGTCCCAATAGCTCTCTAGTTTTGAGTAGTAGAGGTTTGTTAGACTAGTTATCAGATTATCAATACTTTGAGATTTTCTGAGTTGTAGTTTGTTCAGATAAAGTATTTCATTCATATTTCTCATTTTATGATGTCACAGTGTTGAGTTCATCTATTTTATCTCTATGTAAGCTAATATATGTAGTAGAAGGCTCAAAGGTTTAGCTTGGGGATACTTGTAGCCTTAAGCACCGTGTGACGTTCTGAGTCCCGGTTACAGGGCATTACAAACTTGGTATCAGAGCCTAAGGTTTAGAGAGTCCTAGGGAATCCGACAAGCCGCGTTAAGTAGAGTATTTACCATCGGTGTATAGTGCACCACTTCTATGAGCAAGAGGATACCAAACATTTTAGGAGCAAGTTGTTTCTTCCTCTCAAGTCCATCATGCTCAAAGTTGTCTCTATCAGCTATTAATTCGTGCTCTCTTATTTCAGAATATGCATCCCCGCCAAGCTCAAAGAAATAACAACGATCAGCAACTTTAGCCTACTGATCCTTGAATGAAAACATGTCCCATACCCAATTCAGAGCAGCCTTCCAGGAACTAGCCCAATATTTCACTATTCGAGACAATTAGGCTGCAACTTCTCAGCAGTAGGGAGATGACTTAGTTGCTGCTAGAATTTGTGAATTTATGCGGATAAGTCCACTAGAATTTTATGGGTCAATGGTAGGAGAAGACCCACAGTTATATCTTGAGGAGATAAGGAAGATCATACAGGTAATACGTATGTCTAAAGAAGAGTATATGGAGTTAGCATCTTATAGGTTAAAGGACATTGTATATGACTGGGTGGTTTCTTGGAAGAAGGGTAGAGGGGAGGATGATGCTCCCAATACCTGGCAGATGTTCTAAGATGCATTCCTGGATAGGCTCTTTTCTTTGAAGTTAAGGGAGGAGAAGATTGAAGAGTTTATGAAATTAAGGTAGGTATCAAGGACGGTTAAGAAGTACTGCTTAAAGTTTAATCAGCTAGCAAAATATGCGCTTGACTTGATCTCCGATGCCCGAACTGGTATGAGAACATTTGCGATATGTGTGTTGGGATTATTACTAAAAGAATGCCACACTTTTATATTGAATAATGAGATGGATTTGTCTAGGCTAATGATCTATGCACAACAAATAGAGGATGATAAGATAAGGGAAAGAGATAGAGCGAGAGGTAACAAGAGAGCCAGGTCTGAACAACACGAGTACGGTCAGGCTAGATCCCTGGAAAGGAACTACCCTCAGTTCAAGAGTCGTTCTTTTATGCTAGTACACTGATCCAAGAGTACCCTAGTGCTTATAGGTAGGCCAGATCAAGGAAAGAGGTCTTCTATGTCCAGGCCTCAGTAGAGTGTGAGTAGCAAGCCCAACTTCCCTCCTTGTGCAAAGTGTGGTAGGACCCATCTGGGCGAGTGTTTGGCTGAACAACGTGGTTTTATTTGGGTATGGAAATATAGGCCACAGGCTTAGAGAGTGCCCATATGCCACGCAGAGAAGAAGAGATACCCGACCCCAGGCCCAAAACACTAGTGCACTAGCTCTCGCAGGCCATCTCGCTCCTCCTCAGGGCATTTCTTCTAGTACTACTGGCGGTCAGCACCAAAACAGGTTCTATGCCCTACCTTCACATCAAGAACTGGAGGACTCTCCCGATGTTGTTACTGGTATACTTCACGTATTTCACTTTGATGTTTATGTGCTATTGGACCTCGGGTCAAGTTTTTCTTATGTGACCCCACTGGTTGCTGTGAATTTTGAGAAGAGTACTGAAAGTATTTCTGAGTCAATTCTACTTTGAACTCTAGTAGGGGAGTCTGTTATTTCTAAGAAAGTATACAAGAATTGTCCTATTATAGTCCTTCATAGAGTCACACTTGCTGATTTGATAAAGTTATAGATGGTTGATGTTGATGTTATCCTGGGTATGTACTGGCTTCACTCCTACTACGCGTCTATAGATAGTAGTACTCGTGTAGTCAAATTTCAATTTTTAAGTGGTCAGGGATTTCAACACCTCCCAAGAGTCATTTTATTTCTTATCTCAAAGCCAGGAAGCTTATATCTAAGGGTTACTCTTATCACTTGGTTAGATTTAAGGACACTAAGTTTAAAACCCCAAGTATCTATTCAGTTAACATTGTTAATGAGTTTCCTGATGTTTTTCCAGAAGATCTCCCAGGGGTACCTCCCAATAAAGAGGTAGGATTTGGGATCGATCTTCTTACCGACACTCAGTCTATTTCTATTCCTCCCTACTGTATGGAACCTGCAGAGCTTAAGGAGTTGAAAGAACAACTCAAATATCTCTCTGAGAGAGGTTTTATAAGGCCTAGTGTATCTCTTTGGGGTGCACCTATCCTTTTCATGTGAAAGAAAGATGGTTCTTTTGGTATGTTCATTGACTATCGCCAGCTTAATTAGGTCATAGTAAAGAACAAGTACCCTCTTTTGAGAATAGATGATTTGTTTGATTAGTTGTAAGGTGCGAGTTATTTCTCCAAGATAGACCTTAGATCTGGCTGTCACCAACTTAAAGTAAGGGAGTGTGATATCCTGAAGACAACATTCCAAACCCGCTATGGTCATTTTGAGTTTTTTGTTATGTCTTTTGGGCTAACTAACACCCCATCAACTTTCATGGACCTTATGAATCAAGTGTTCAACTCATATCTTGATATGTTCATCATGATGTTTATCGACGACATCCTTTTGTATTCTCAAAGTGAGGGTGATCATGCAGACCATCTTAGAATCTTCTTGCAGACTCTTAAAGATTATAAGTTATTCGCCAAATTCAGTAAGTATGAGTTTTGGCTAAGGTCTTTAGCATTTTTGGGTCAAATTATTTTAACCAAAGGTATCAGAGTTAATCCTAAAAAGATAGAGTCTATAATAAATTGGCCTTAGCCTATCTCTCTGGCTGATATTAGATGTTTCTGTGGTCTTGCTGGCTATTATCACTGTTTCGTTGAAGGGTTCTCTTCCATTGCATCTACCATGACTCAGTTGACCCAAAATAAAGTTAAGTTCCTCTAGTCGGATTACTATGAGAAGAGTTTTCTAGAGTTGAAAACTCGACTCACTTCTGCCCCTGTGTTGACTTTGCTTGATTGTGTAGGTGGTTTTATGGTATACTGTGATGCTTCGAGAGTTGATTTGGGTTGTGTGTTGATGCAGACGGGTAAAGTTATAGCCTATGCTTCTAGATAGTTGAAACCTCATGAGAAGATTTACCCAACCCATGACTTAGAGTTAGCTTCTATAGTGTTTGCTCTGAAAATATAGAGATATTATTTGTATGGTGTGCATGTGAATATTTTTACTGATCATAAAAGCCTATAGTAGGTGTTGACTCAGAAGGAGTTAAATCATAGGTAGCGGTGGTGGTTAGAATTTTTAAAAGAGTATGATATAAGCATTTTCTATCATCTGGTAAAGGCCAATATTGTGGCAAATGCCCTTAACAGGATGTCTCTGGGTAGTGTTTCACATGTGGAGGAAGGTAAGAAAGAGTTGGCTCGTGATGTGCATTATCTGACTAGACTAGGTATTAAGTTGCTTGATTCCGTTGAGGGAAATATGTTGGTGCAAACTAGTTCCAAATCCTCTTTGATTTTGGAAGTGAAGGAAGCAAGACTTA
>NW_025857564.1:87773-118441 GCF_002878395.1 Capsicum annuum
ACCAACCAAACCACATTCAAAACACATAATCCCCATTAAAGTCCCTATATTTTACCATTTTCAAGTGACTATATCACCTACCAAACCACATTCATAATACAAAATCCTATTTAAAGTCCCTACACTAAATCATTTTCAAGTAACTAAGTCACTTATCAAACCACATTCAAAACAAAAAATCCTCTTTAAAGTCCCTAAACTTAAGTATTTTCAAATGACTAAGTATAAAAAGCAAACCACATTCAAAACCCAAAATCCTCTTTAAAGTCCCTACATTTATAAGTTTCATGTAACTAAGTTACCAACTAAACCACATTAAATACACAAAATACCCTTTAAAGTCCCTACACTTAACCATTTTCATGTAACTGAGTCACCAACCAAATCACATTCAAAATAGAAACTCCTCTTCAAAGTCGCTACACTTAACCATTTTCAAGTGACTAAGTATCAAAACAAAACCATATTCAAAACACAAAATTTCGTTGTAAGTCCTTTCACTTAACCATTATCAATTAAATTAGTCACCAACCAAACCACATTAAAATCATAAAAACCCCTTTAAAGTCCCTGCACTTTACAATTTATAAGTGACTAAGTCACCAACCAAATGACATTCAAAACACAAAATCTTCATTAAAGTACCCACACTTAACAATTTAGAAGTAACTAAGTAACCAACCAAACCACATTTAAAACTTAAAATCCCCTTTAAAGTCCCTAAAATTAACTATCTTGAAATGACTACGTATCAAAACAAAACCACATTCAAAATAAAAAAATCCTGTTAAAGTCCCTACACTTAACCATTTTCAAGTGACGATTTATCAAAACAAAGCCACATTCAAAGCACAAAATGGCCTTTAAAGTCGCTACACTTTTCAGTTTCAAGTAACTAAGTAACCAACCAAATGTAACATGCCGCAACTAGGTCCCAGAATATCACATGGTGCTTAATGCTACAAGTAGCCTCAAGTTAACCCTTTGAGACTTCTACTTAATGTATGAGCTCACTTAGAGATAAAATGCATGAAATCAACACTGCAACATCATAAAATAAGAAATATGAATGAAATACTTGATCTGAACAAACTATAGCTCAAAGAAAATCTTGAAGTGTGGATAATCTGATGACTAGTCTGACAAACTTCTACTACTCCAAACTAGAGAGACATTGGGATAGGTTCCTAACTGACTCATACTAAACTAACAAGAATTAAACAGCTACTAAATAAAATTGGAAGTCTAAAAATAACCGATCCCCAAAACATGAGGACTCACTATGGCTGATATGTAGATAGGAGTGCTCGAAAGGATCATTGGTGAGTCTGAGACTAAGCACCTGAACCTACATTACGACAATATATGGCGCACTGAAAAAATATATGGGTCAGTACTTTGGGAATGTACTGATAATATGGGGGAGTGTGCAATTCAAATAATCAATATCATAAGATTTTATAGAAAACCTGCTTGGTGTAAAACATACTCACATAGCTTGAAATAAATATATGCCACAAGACTCATAAATCATTATATTTTTACTTAAAACCTTAAATTATCATAAAACCTGAAATTATTAGGACCATAGCTTTCAAAACACTTATACTTTCAAAATTTTGTAACTTTAAGACTAAAACACTTTGAAACTTGGAAGACTTTAGAACTTAGAGAACTTTAGGAACTTAGGGATTTTCTCTTAATCGATATAAACCATGTGAGCTACATGGATTCTAATGTCTTACCCACGTCGGGGAGATCTGTTATATCCTTTTCGTTGGATAAAACCTTAACCTTAGTTATCACTATCTTTACCCACTTTGGTATGTCAAAAACCTACGGGGGTACGTCGTTCTGGGGCATGTGACCTTAGAATCAAGCCCAACTCAGTGCTAAATACTACTCCCGAACTTAGCTTAGAACTTTAAAAAATCGACCTTCAAACAATTCAACAATATATATATATATATATACATAATGGGAGTTAAAATGCATCCCCTTTACTTCAAACTCAAGAATGTAGATTTCTATCTTAACTTTTAATCAACACTCATTTCTTGATATTCTTTAAAAATCACTAACATCTTATTCTCAAACTCATGCTTTAACCATAAGGTTAAATTCATAACCATAGGACTTCAAATTCTCAAAACATGATATAGACGTTGAATTATGCCACATAAACCATAAATTGTTAATTTAAACCATTACTATACATAATAATATTACAACTCAAAGCTTAGGTAAGACATAGTTTCATAAAAAAACTTCTAATATAATAACATGATAGGAATTCATCATGGATTTATGAAATAATTTACGAAAATATGTAACTTTTGGGCACAAGAACAAAAGGGTGTTCTTGTTCAAAATCGCATACCTTAAAATTGGAGCTTTTGGATGACTTCAAAAATTTTAGAAGGTTATTCAACAACTATTGGGTGTCCCTCATAGCCCTCTTAACGGGGAATTCAAATATACAAGAATTATCGAATTCTCACGGTTAAATCTCTAGATAATTGGGTTTTTATGTTGAAACATTAACCTTATGGTTAAAGGTGTGTAAAGAATTTTGAGATGTTTAACTAAAAAGAATGGAAGATATTATGCTCCTTGGGTGTTATAAGTCATGGAAAGTGAAGGAAAAAGACTAAAATACCTTTACTAAACCATTTCCCAGTTGCTGAAAATCTAAGGCTGACAACATTTATGATAGGCCGTCAGACTTGTGATAAGTCATCACAAATGTCGTCACTGGTGGGGCTGGAATTAATGGAATTCTGTCTAATGCTGACGACATTCATGATAAGTCATCACGCTTGTGATAACTTATTAGAAATATCGTCACTGGGGGCTGGATTCTACCTAAGGCTGATGACATCCGTAGTAAGTCGTCATACTTGTGATAAGTTATCACGAATGTCGTCACTCAGTTTTCCAGGATGACATACTAGGGTAAAAGGGGCATAACTTTTTGCTTCGGTATTGGATTTAGGCAAAATTGGTATTCTTTGAAAGATAATTCAATTATCTATCTGTTGGTGGGTCATGAGCTCAGAAATTCATAGTGTAACGAGAGATATGCTCATTTGAAGTTGAATATACCAATATCCTTCACAAGAATTCAATTGGCATGGAATGTTTTGATTTTTCTAATAGCTAGGACACTTTTGAGTCCTTATATGACACCCCAACTTAGGAAGGAGTCCCTATCAATAAAACACAAGAGGGATGCTGGGTATATAATTGAGAGAGCCTTTACTCCCTAGTGACTAATACTAAAGCCATGCGGGCATGGGTCCAGAGCGGACAATATCACTAGTGGGTTGGGACGTGACAGGGGTATCTCGAGCCTGTGTGGTTCGGGATGCCCGTCATGGCCAGGACCTCGGGTCAGGTCGTGACACCTTAATACTTATCACAATAGATCATGTAACTACCAAATCACTAATTTTATTTCTAAACAGCTTGAAGCAGGGTTCTACTATTAGTTGAAATTTTTGGGGTATTAAAATATCTCCCCCTTGAAAACATTCATCCTCGAATGTCACTTGTTAAGCTAGGAATGTCAAGAAAATTAGGATGCCCAATTGGAATAGTTCTCTAAATTGAATCTATCTCATTCTAAACTTTTGAGTATTTCTTAGGGTGCACAAATTTGCAACAAAATAGCTATATAGCTGAATTTTTGGTTAGATAGGGGCTGAATTAAGAAAAAGTAATACCTTTGGCTTGCTCTGAACTTGTGAAGAAGAGGTGTAGGTACTTGGATCTCTTATCTTATTTAAGTTCCCAAGTAGCACCCTCAACTGATTGGTTTCGCTATAAAACTTTAACCAATGGAACTTCTTTATTCCTTAGTCTACGGACTTGGTAATCTAGGATCTCAACTGGAACCTCATTAAACAAAAGGTTATTCTAAACAACTAAGTTATCTGAAGAATCAACAACGATAGAATCACCAATATGCTTCTTAAGAATGGTAATATGGAAAATAGGATGAATAACTGACCACTCTGCAGGTAACTCAACTTCATAGGCTACTTTCCCAACATGACTGAGAATTCTGTAACGTAACAGGGACTAAGTTTCCCCTTCTTTCCAAACTTTTTAACCCCTTTTATGGGCAAAATTTTAGATAAACCAAATCGTTAACTTCGAACTCAAGTTCTTTTCATCTTACATCTGCATATGACTTTTGACGACTCTAAGCTATCTTTAACCTTTCTCTAATCAACTTCACCTTCTCCATTGCCTCAAATACTGCATCAGGTCTGACCAAAGTTGCTTTACCCACATTGAACCAACCTATGGGTGACATATATCTCCTATCATATAAAGCCTCAAATAGTGCCATCTTGATACTAGCATGGTAACTATTGTTATAAGTAAACTCTATCAGCGGCAAATGCTCACCCCAACTATCTTTGAAATCAAGGGCTCATGCTCTCAACATGTCATCCAAAGTTTGGATAGTCCTATTAGCATGACCATCTGTCTGCGGATGAAAAGTGGAACTCATATGAACTTGGGTAACAAGACCCTTCTGAAATGCTCTCTAGAACTAAGAAGTGAACTGAGTACCTCTATCTAAAATGATAGACAAGGGAACTCTATGAAACCTGACAAACTCCTGAATATACAATCTAGCATAGTCCTCAGCTGTATAAAATGTGTGCACAGGAAAGAAATGCACTGACTTAGTCAGCCTATCGACAACAACCCAGATGGAATCATGATGGCGTCGGGAAAGAGGTAAGCATTCACAAAATCCATATTTATCTCTTCCCACTTCAAAGTTGAGATACCAAACTCTTGTATCACACCACTAGGTCTTTCTTAGTCAACCTTAACCTATTGACATATTGCACACTTCGCCATAAAATTAGCTATATCTTTCTTCATACCACACCACCAATAGATTTCCCGCAAGTCGCGATACATCTTGGTAGTGTTGAGATGAATAAAATACTGTACACCATGCGCTTCAGCCATTATTCTCTGCCTAAGATCACAAACATCAGGAACACATATTCTACCATGCAATCTCAACACACTATCTTTCTCTTGAGAGAAAACCTCTACCTTTTGGTCCTTCACTGATCCTTCAGTCTGACAAAGCTAGCACCTAAGTCTTGCTTCCTTCACTTCCAAAATCAAAGAGGATTTGGAACTACTTTGCACCAACATATTTCCCTCAATGGAATCAAGCAACTTAACACCTAGTCTAGCAAGACAATGCACATCATGATCCAACTTTTTCTTACCTCCCTCCACATATTAAACACTACCCATAGACATCCTATTAAGGGCATTTGCCATAATATTGGCCTTTCTCGGATGATACAAAAAACTCATATCATACTCTTTTAAAAATTCTAACCACCTCCGCTACTTAAGATATAACTTCTTCTGAGTCAACACATACTGTAGGCATTTATGATCAATAAAAACATCAACATGCACACCGTACAAATAATGTCTCCAGATTTTCAGAGTAAACACTACAGAAGCCAACTCTAAGTCATGGGTTGAGTAATTCTTCTAATGAGGTTTCAACTGTCTAGAAGCATAGGCTATAACTTTACCCCTCTGCATCAACACACAACCCAAACCAACTCTCGAAGCATCACAGTATACCATAAAACTATCTACACTATCAGGCAAAGTCAACACAGGGGCGAAAGTGAGTCGAGTCTTCAACGCCTGAAAACTCTTCTCACAGTAATCCGACTAGAGGAACTTAACTTTCTTTTGGGTCAACCGAGTCATGGTAGATGCAATGGAAGAGAACCCTTCAACGAAACAGTGATAATAGACAGCTAGACCACAAAAACTTCTAATATCAGCCACAGAGATAGGCTAAGGCCAATTTATTATAGCCTCTATCTTTTTAGGATCAACTCTAATACTTTTAGCTAAAATAATATGACCCAAAAATGCTACAGACCTTAGCCAAAACTCACACTTACTGAATTTGGTGAATAACTTATGATCTTTAAGAGTCTGCAAGAAGATTCTAAGATGGTCTGAATGATCACCCTTACTTTGAGAATACAAAAGGATGTCGTCGATAAACATAATGATGAACATATCAAGATATGGGTTGAACACTTGATTCATAAGGTCCATGAAATTTGATGGGGTGTTAGTTAGCCCAAAAGACATGACAAAAAACTCAAAATGACCATAGCGGGTTTGGAATGTTGTCTTCAGGATATCACACTCCCTTACTTTGAATTGGTGACAGCCAGATCTAAGCTCTATCTTGGAGAAATAACTCGCACCTTACAACTGATCAAACAAATCATCTATTCTCAAAAGAGGGTACTTGTTCTTGACTGTGACCTTATTAAGCTGACGATAGTCAATGAACATACCAAAAGAACCATCTTTATTTGACACAAAAAGGACAGGTGCGCCCCATAGAGATACGCTAGGTCTTATAAAACCTTTGTTTGAGAGATCTTTGAGTTGTTCTTTCCCTTAAGCTCTGTAGGTGGCATACAGTAGAGAGGAATGGAAATAGAATGAGTTTTGGGAAGAAGATCGATCCCGAATTCTACCTCTCTATTGGGAGGTACCCCTGGGAGATCTTCCAGAAAGACATCAGGAAACTCATTGACAATGTTGACAAAATAGATACTTGGGGTTTTAGACTTAGTGTCCTTAAATCTAACCAAGTAATAAGAGTAACCCTTAGATATAAGCTTCTTGGCTTTGAGATAAGAAATAAAATGACTCTCGGCAGATGTTGAACTCCCTGACCAATCAAAAACTAAAATTTGACCACACGAGTACGACAATCTTTAGACACATAGTAGGAGTGAAGCCAGACCATACCCAGGATAATATCAACATCAAACATCTCTAACTTAATCAAATAAGCAAGTGTGACTCTATGAAGGACTATAACAGGACAATTCTTGTATACTTTCTTAGTAACAACAAACTCCCCTACTAGAGTACAAACTACAATCGACTCAGAAATACTTTCAGGACTCTTCTCGAAATTCACAGCAACCAGTGGGGTCATATAAAAAAACTTAACCCAGGGTCCAATAGAACATAAAAATCAAAGTGAAATACACGAAGCATACCAGTAACAACATCGGGAGAGTCCTCCAGCTGTTGATGTGAAGGTAGGGCATTGAACCTATTTTTACGCTGACCGCCAGCAGTACTAGAAGAAACGCCCTAAGAAAGAGCTGGACGGCCTGCAAGAGTTGGTGCACTAACAGCTTGGGTATGGAGTCGGGTATCTCTGCTTCTCTGCCTGGCATATAGGTATTCTCTAAGCCTATGGCCAATCCTTCCATACCCAAAACAACTACGTTGTTCAACCAAACACTCGTCTAGATGGGTCCTACCATACTTGGCGCAAGGAGGGAAGTTGGTCTTGCTGCTCACACTCTGCTGAGGCCTGGACATAGAAGACCTATTTCCCTGCTCTGGCCTACCTCTAAGCACTGGGGCACTAGCGGATTAGAGTACTGTCATAGAAGAACGACTCTTGAACTGAGGGGAGTTCCCTTCTAGGGATCTAGCCTGACCATACTCGTGTTGTTCATACCTGGCTCTCTTGTTACCTCACTCTCTATCTCTTTCCCTTATCTTATCCTCCTCTATTTGTTGTGCGTAGATCATTAGCCTAGATATATCCATCTCGTTGTTCAATATATAAGTGCGGCATTCTTTTAGTACTAAGCCTAACACACATATCACAAACTTTCTCATACCAGTTCGGGTGTCGAAGATCAAGTCAGGCGCATATTTTGCTAGCTGATTGAACTTTAAGTAGTACTCCTTGACAGTCATGGAGCCCTGCCTTAAGTTCATAAAATCTTCAATCTTATCCTCCCTTAACTCCAAAGGAAAGAACCTATCCAAGAATGCATCTTGGAACATCTGCCAGGTATTGGGAGCATCATCCTCCCCTCTACCCTTCTTCCAAGAAACCACCCAGTCATATACAATGTCCTTCAACCTATAAGATGCTAACTCCACACACTCTTCTTCATACACACATTACCTGTATGATCTTCCTTATCTCCTCAAGATATAATTGCCTGGAAGGCTGCACTGAATTTAGCATGGGACATGTTTTCATTCAGAGGATCAATAGGCTAAAGCTTCTGATCGTTGCTATTTCTTCGAGCTCGGTGGGAAGGCATATTTTGAAATAAGAGAGCACGAATTAATAGCTAATAGAGACGAGTTTGAGCATGATGGACTTGAGAGGAAGAAACAACTTGTTCCTAAAATATTTCGTATCCTCCTGCTCATAGAAGTTGCGTACTATACACTGATGATCAAGACTCTACTTAACGCGGCTTGTTAGATTCCCTAGGACTCTCTAAACCTTAGGCTCTGATACCAAGTTTGTAACCCCCCGTAACCGGGTCTCAAAACATCATATGGTGCTTAAGGATACAAGTATCCCCAAGCTAAACCTTTGAGCCTTCTATTTCATATATTAGCTTACATAGAGATAGAATGCATGAACTCAACACTGTGACATCATAAAATGATATATATGAATGAAATACGTTGTCTGAACAAACTACAACACAATGAAAATCTCAAAGTGCTGATAATCTGATGACTAGTCTGACAAACCTCTACTACTCCAAACTAGAGAGCTATTGGGACCGGTCCCTAAATAACTCATTCTTAACTGACAAGAATTAAACAACTACTAAATAAAACTGGAAGTCTGATAATAACTGGTCCCCAAAACATGAGAACTCACCATGGCTGATATGTAGATAGGAGTGCTCGAAACGATCACTGGTGAGGCTGAGACTGAGAACCTCAACCTACATTACGAGAATATATAGCACATAGACAAAATATGTGGGTCAGTACTTTGGGAATGTACTGAGAATATAGGGGAGTATGCAATTAAAATAATCAATATCATAAGCTTTTATAGAAAACCTGAATGGTGTAAAACAAACTCACATAGCTTGAAATAAATATAAGCCAGAAGACTCATAAATCATCATCCTTTTACTTAAAACCTCAAATTATCACGACACCTAAAAATATTAGGACCATAGCTTTCAAAACACTTATAATTTCAAAACTTAGTAACTTTAAGACTAAAACTCTTTGAAACTTGGAAGACTTTAGAACTTAGAGAATCTTAGAAACTTAGGGAGTTTCTCTTAACTGATATAAACCATGGGAGCTACATGGAGTCCAACATCTTACCCATGTTGGGGAGAGCTATTCTATCCTTGCCATCTTATAAAACCTTAACTTTAGTGCTCACTATCTTCACCCATTTGTGGTATATCAAGAACCTACGGGTGCACGTAGTTTTGGGGCATGAGACCTCGGAATCAAGCCCAACTCGATGCTAAATACTACTCCCTTAGTTTGCTCAGAACTTTAGAAAATCCAGCTTAAAACAATTAAACAATATATATATATATATATATAATAGGAGCCAAAATGCATCCCCTTTACATCAAACTAAAGAATGTGGATTTGTATCTTAACTTAAAATCAAAACTCACTTATTGATATTCTTAAAAAATCACTAACATCTCATTCTCAAACTCATGCTTTAACCATAAGGTTCAATTCATAACAATAGGACTTGAAACTCTCAAAACATTATATAGACATTGAATTATGCAACTTAAACCATAAATTGACAATTTAAACCATTACTATTCATAATATTGCAACTCAAAGCTTGGGTAATACATAGTTTCATAAAAAACTCACAATTTAATAACATGATAGGAATTCTCTATGAATTTATGAAATACTTTATGAAAATATGTAACTTTTGGACACAAGAACAAAAGGGTGTTCTTGTTCAAAACCATATACCTTAAACTTGGAGCTTTTGGATGACTTCAAAAATTCTGGAAGGTTATTCAGAACTATTGGGTGTCCCTCGTAGCCCCCTTAATGGGGAATTCAAATATGCAAGAATTATCAAATTCTCACGGTTGAATCTCTAGATAATTGGGTTTTTATGTTGAAACCCTAACCTTGTGGTTGAAGGTGTGTAGAGAATTTTGAGATGTTTAACTAATGAGAATGGAAGATAATACGCACCTTGAGGGATATAAGTCGTGGAAAGTGAAGGAAAAAAAACAAAATACCCTTGCTAAACCGCTTCTAAGTTGCTAAAAATCTAAACTTGACGACATTTGTGATAGGCCGTCAGACTTGTGATAAGTCATCACAAATGTCATTACAGGGGGGCTAGAATTGATGGATTCTGCCTAAGGATGACGACATTCGTAATAAGTCATCACACTTGTGATAACTTATCAGAAATATTGTAACTAAGGACTAGATTCTGCCTAAGGCTGACGACATTCGTGGTAAGTCGTCACACTTGTGATAAGTTATCACAAATGTCATCACTCAGTTTTTCAGGGTAACATGCTTGAGTAAAATGGATATAAATTTTTTCTTCGGTATCGGATTTAGGCGAAATTGGTATTGTTTGAAAGCTAATTCAATTACCTATTTGTTGTTGGGTCATGAGCTTACAAATTCATAGTATAATGAGAGATATGCTCGTTAGAAGATTACTATATCAATATTCTTCTCATGTATTCAATGGGCAAGGAATGTTTTGTTTCTTCTAATAGCTAAGATACTTTTGAGGCCTTAATACTCATCAAACTAGATCATGTAACTACCCAATCACTAACTTTATTTCTAAAGAGCTTGAAGAAGGGTTCAACTATTAGTTGAAATTCTCGAGGTATTACACCAAACTACATTCAAAACACAAAATCTCCTTTAAAGTCCCTACACTTAACCATTTTCATGTAACTAAGTCACCAACCAAACCACAATTAACACAAAAAATCCTCTTCAAAGTCTCTACACTTAACATTTTAAAGTGACTATTTATCAAAATAAAACCATATTCAAAACAAAAAATCCCTTTTAAAGTCACTACACTTAAACATTTTAAAGTGACTAAGTATCAAAACGAAACCACATTCGAAACAGAAAAGTCCCTTTTAAGTCCTAACACTTAACCATTTTCAAGTAACTAAGTCAGAAACCAAATCATATTCAAAACACAAAATCCCCTTAAAAGTTCCTACACTTAACCATTTTCAAGTGACTAAGTCACCAACCAAACCACATTCAAAAACATAAAATCCCCTAACCATTTTCAAGTTACTAAGTCACCAACCAAACCACATTCAAAAACATAAAATCTCATATAAAGTCCCTACAATTAGCCATTTTAAAGTACCTAAGTCACAACCAAACCATATTAAAAACAAAAAATCCCCTTTAAAGCCCTTCCACTTAACTATTTTCAAGTGACTAAGAATTAAAACCAAACCACATTCAAAACACAAAATTCCCTTTAAAGACCCTACACTTAACCATTTTAAAGTAACTAAGTCACCAACCAAACCACATTCAAAACACATAATCCCCATTAAAGTCCCTACACTTTACCATTTTCAAGTGACTAAGTTACTAATAAAACCACATTCAAAACAAAAAATTCCTTTAAAGTCCCTGCACTTAAACATTTTCAAGTTACTAAGTATCAAAACAAGACAAAATTCTAAACACAAAATTCCTTTAAAGTCCCTACACTTATCAGTTTCAAGTAACTAAGTCACCAACCAAACCACAGTCAAAACACAAAATACCCTCTAAAGTCTCTACACTTGATAATTTCCATGTAACTAAGTCACCAACCAAACCACATTCAAGACAAAAAGTCATCTTTATAATCCCTGAGCTTAATCATTTTCAAACGACTAAATATCAAAATAAAATCATATTCAAAATAAAAAATCCCCTTTAAGGTTCCTATACTAAACCATTTTCTAGTGACTACGTATCAAAACAAAATTACAATCATAATACAAAATCTCCTTAAAAGTCCCTACACATAACCATATTCAAGTAACTAAGTCACCAACCAAACCACATTCAAAATAAAAATGCTCTTTAAAATCCCTACACTTAACTATTTTCAAGTGACTAAATATCAAAACAAACCCACATCCACAACAAAAATCCCCCTTTAAAGTACATACAATTAACCATTTTCAAGTCACTAAGTATGAAAACAAAACCACATTCAAAACACAGAATCTCTTGCAAAGGCCCTCACACTAAACCATATTTAAGAAACTAAGTGACCAACTAAACCACATTCAAAACATATAATCCCCTTTAAAGTCCATACACTTTACCATTTTCAAGTGACTAAGTCACCAAGCAAACCACATTCAAAAAACAAAATCTTCTTTGAAGTCCCTACACTTAAAAATTTACAATTAACTAAGTAACCAACCAAACCACATTTAAAAACAAAAATTCCCTTTAAAGTACCTAAACTTAACTATTTTGAAATGACTAAGTATCAAAACAAAACCACATTCAAAATAAAAAATCCCCTTTAAAGTCCCTACACTTAACCATTTTCAAGTGACTATGTATCAAAATTAAACCACATTCAAAACATATAATTCCCTTTAAAGTCTCTACACTTATGAATTTCAAGTAACTAAGTCACCAACCTAACCACATTTAAAACACAAAATCCCCTTTAAAGTCCCTACATTTAACCATTTTCGTGTAACTAAGTCACCAACCATACGATAATCAAAACAAAAAATACTCTTTAAAGTCCCTAAACTTAACCATTTTCAAGTGACTCAGTATCAAAATAAAACCGCATTCTAAACAAAAAATTCCCTTTAAAGTCACTACACTTAACCATTTTTACGTGACCAAGTATCAAAATAAAACCACATTCAAATCATAATATCCCCTTTAATGTCCATATTCTTAATCATTTCAAGTAACTAAGTCACTAACCAAACCACATTGAAACCACGAAATCCCCTAAAGTCCCTATACTTAACCATTTTTAAGTGACTAAGTCACCAACCAAACTACATTCAACACACAAAATATCATTAGAAGTTCTTATACTGAACCATTTTCAACTAACTAAGTCACCAACAAAATAAAATTCATAACAAAAAATCCCCTTTAAAGTCCCTACACTTAACCATTTTCAAGTGACTAAGTAATATAATCAAACAAGATTCAACACAATAAATCCCCTTTAAAGTACCTACACTTAATCCTTTCCAAGTAACTAAGTCACCAACCAAACCATATTTGAAACAACAAGTCCTCTTTAAAGTCCCAACACTTAACCATTTTCATGTAACTCAGTCACCAACCAAACCACATTCAAAGCACATAATCCACAATAAACTGCCTACACTTTACCATTTTTAGTGACTATGTCACCTACCAAATCACATTCATTACACAAAATCCTCCTTAAAGTTCGTACACTTGACCATTTTCAAGTAACTAAGTTACCATCAAACCAGATTCAAAACAAAAATCCCTTATCAAATCCCTAAACTTAACTATTTTCAAATTACTAAGTATCAAAACAAAACCACATTCAAAATAAAAAATCCTCATTAAAGTCCCGGCACTTAACCATTTTAATGTGACTAAGTATCAAAACAAAACCACATTTAGAACACAAAATCCCATTTAAAGTCCCTACACATCAATTTCAAGTAACTAAGTCACCAACCAAACCACATTTAATATACAAATTACACTTTAAAGTCCCTACACTTAACCATTTTTATGTAACTAAGTCAACAACCAAACCATATTCAAAACAAAATAATCCTGTTTAAAATCCCTACACTTGACCATTTTTAAGTGACTAAGTTTCAAAATAAAACTACATTCAAAATCAAAAATTCCCTTTAAAGTCCCTACACTTAACTATTTTAAAGTGAATAATTATCAAAACAAAACCACATTCAAAACATAAAATCTTCTTTAAAGTCCTTACACTTAACTATTTTAAAGTAACTAAGTCACCAGCCAAACCATATTCAAAAAACAAAATTCCCTTCAAAGTCCCTACATCCCTACACTTAACCATTTTCAAGTAACTAAGTCACCAACCAAACCACATTCAAAACGAAAAATCCCCTTTAAAGTCTCTACACTTAACCATTTTCAAGTGACTAATTATCAAAACCAAACCACATTCAAAATACAAAATCGCCTTTAAAGTCCCTACACTTAACCAGTTTGAAGTAACTAAGTGACCAACCAAACCACATTCAAATCAAAAAATTCTCTTTGAATTCCCTACACTTCACCATTTTCAAGTAACTAAGTCACCAACCAAACCACATTCAAAACACATAATCCCCATTCAAGTACCTACACTTTACTTTTTTCAAGTGAGTAAGTCGCTAACCAAACATCACTCAAAACACAAAATCCCTTTAAAGTCCCTACACTTAACCATTTTCAAGTGACTATGTATCGAAACAAAACCTCATTTAAAACACAAAAATCCCTTTTAAATCCCTACACTTATCAGTTTCAACTAACTAAGTCACCAACCGAACCACATTCAAAACTCAAAATCTCCTTTAAAGTTCCTACACTTAAACATTTCCATGTAACTAAGTCACCAACAAAAACATATTCAAAACAAAAAGTCGTATTCAAAGTCCCTTAACTTAATCATTTTCAAATGATTAAATATCAAAATAAAACCACATTCAAAATAAAAAATCCTCGTTAATGTCCCTACACTTAACCATTTTCAAGTGACTAAGTATCATAACAAAACCACATTTAAAATACAAAATCTCCTTTAAAGTCCCTACTCTTAACTATTTCCATGTAACTAAGTCACCAACCAAACCACATTCAAAACACAAAATCTCCTTTGATGTCCCCACACTTAACCATTTTCAAGTGACTAAGTATTGGTTTAAAAACCATTCAAAGGAAATAACAGGAATTCAATTCAAAAGCTAGCCGCAAAAGTAAAGATGGATTTTGAAGAAGAGAATAAGCAGAGAGTGATTAATTTCATAATGAAAGACCACCTCTAATTGATCATCAACGCAGCAACGTAAATAGTTGCTATTACAACTTAAAATAGGACAAAGAAACAACCTATTTCTTTTAAAAATTAAAATATCTAATTAGTTTCCTACCAAAGATAGGACTCATAATTTAACTAGGATTTGTACGTAAAAAGAAAAGGTGGAGAAAAAATGGAAAACCAGTCTGCATTCTTAAAGAAACATTCAACACTCCTCCTTACTTTATGAAATGCAAACACCAATTCTTTTATTGAGAAGCTCAAATTTACTGACATCAACTTCAAGGCAACCCCTCCCAGCTACTTTGAGATGATGATCCAAAACTTTTAGGTCTGCACAGATGACTTGTTGACCCTTTATATATTGGATTAACTCCAAGCCCTGAAGGGTGGACAAAATATCTTCTACCTTGATTGTTGTTATGTTACTTAGTTCCTTAATTGATATATTACCCTTGTGCTTTTTCAATATATCCAGAAGCTCATACATCCAGCAACCCCTATAGATCAACATTCCTAAGTCGGAAAGTGGTCTTTCAAGTGTGCCCACTATACGTTCTTTTTTTGAAAGTTCATTTGGGAACAAAATTAGGAATTTCCCATAGCCTTTCCTTTAATAAGGTGTAAGTGTTAGAATGCAAGCTAAGTTATAAGACCCTTCTGAAAGCTTTTTCTTTGAAAAGTAACCAACCATATGACAACCTCGGTCATCACATTCACAAATCACATAAAAGAGGAATAGGTTAACATCATAATACAGAGTCTTATGATCAAGAAACAATTTGGCAAGTAACATAGATTTTTCCCATAATCCTTGTACTTTTTACCATCTACCTCAAACATTGATAGTGTACCACTTCTATAGATCTCATCACCTGGAGGATACTTAAGATCACATTTTCTCATGTGTCTCTAAAGATACTCTTTGAGCTTCATAAAATTGAGACAAAACTTGCAAAAGAATAGCTTCAAACAGTCATTATATTCTGGAGGAAATTGCGAGAAGTACCATATTTCAATCTCATATATTTGAAGTTCTATTGTAGCAATGTTCTTGACTTTTGTGGACTCTTCATTCTCTCACAAACTGGCTGCCTCAAGCTCCTCATTGCCCTTGACACGAGTCTTATCAATTTTACGTTTTGGGTGGCATGTCATTTTTAAACTTGTCACCTTATCTTCAAGCGTCTCATCCACAACAGTATCTACCAAATTAAGATTAAGTTCTTTAATTTTAACACAATCATCAAGTCTCTGATTGAGTTCAGTATTAAGTATTAAACTAAAATCCTTAGAGTCGGACGTAGAGTCAGAACTTGAACTTTTAGTTTTAATAAACTCATCCTTATCTGGATCATCAAGATTAAAGTCATCATCTTTTGAGTCTTCAGAGGAAAGCCCCAAGATCCCATCATCATTAGGAAGGGCTTCTGCCCGCCCTTCAGATGCAGAGTAAAAATTAGATTCATCAGAACTAGCCTGAGCATCAAAATAGTTTTTTTCTACATCTAAATTTTCAAGGTTGTAGTATCATCCTCCGAGTCATCCGATGGAAGTCCAGAAATATCATCTAGCTTTTCCCCAGATGCAGCAGCTGCCTCTTTGAGATATACTTTCCCCTAGCTGTCAGTGATGGAAAAGTTTGTTCCTTGACGATCATTAAGTAAGTCAATGAAGTCAAATTTGCAATTATAACCAAGGCAAAGCCAGCATTCATTATCAGGTGGAATGTCTTCTTTGAGAAGAGGTGTCTCCACACACAACCTGTAAAATCCACACCCTTCTTCCAATGGATTTAATGAGAAACTTTTTCCTCTTATTTTGACTTTAAGTAGGTCTTGTCCAGAAGTTTCCTTGATCAAGCAATGTTTATCTTCAAAATACAATTTGAAACCTTTTTCAAATAACTGACCAAGACTTAACAAGTTCTAGCCTAAATCGGGTACATAAAGAACACCAGAAATTGATTTAGTGCCCGATTGTGTTTCAATTGTAATGGTCCCCATTCCTTTTACTAGAATATAACCACCATGGCTGTTTCTAACTTTTATAACTTGATTAGGACTCAAATCTTTAAAAAGATCTTTATCGTAAGTTATATGATTTGTGCATCTGCTATCGATTAGCCATGACTCACTTGAGACATTGCTTGTAAAACATAATGCTATAAAGAGTTGATTTTCTTCCTGTTCATCAATAACTCGAGCCTTTGCATCTTTCTACTAAGTTTTTTTCTTTCAAATGATTGCTTCATGGACAAGATAATTTCACTTAATGCATTTAGCATCAGGCCTTTCCCATCATTTGAAAGGTGCATGCCCGTGCTTGCCGCAATGCTTACAAAGAGGGTAGTTTCTTTTGAATCCAACTATTTTTTTATTGTTGTTGTACGTTGCACCTTATTCAGCCATTGAAGTACTTATTTTTTTCTTCTTAGAACGTCCATCATCATGATGTTTGTCATGTAAGGCACCTTCGACAACTCTTCCTTATCTCATAATACGTCGTTGTTCTTGCGCTTGAAAAGCACTTAAGAGCTCTGCGAGTGTTATCTTGGAAAAGTCCTTAGTATTTTCTAAGGTTGTTATGGTATCCTGAAATATTTCAGGTACCGTTGCTAGAATTTTCGCAACGATCCTTGAATCATTGAAAGTGGAACCCAACAATCTAATGTGATTTGCTAAATTAAGAAGTCTATAGGAGTACTCCTTTATTGTTTCAGTTTCTTTCATCCTTTGCAGCTGAAATTAACGTATCAGATTTATCACTTGCATCCCTCGAATCCTTTTATCTCCTTCATATTCAGTCTTGATATAATCCCATATCTCTTTCGTTGATTGCAGAGACATGATACGAGTTAAGATATTAGATGAAAATACAGTAAATAAGCATGTCATTGCCTTTGATTTCATCCTTTTCCTAACCTTGTGAGTTTTAATCTGCGCCACTGTGGGATTGTTCGACAAGGGAGCTATCTCGTATTCATCTTCAACAGCATCCCAGAGATCCAAAGCTTGCAGATATATCCGTATTCTAACTACCCAAATTTGATAACTTTCTCCATCTAAAGTTGATAGTGCCATTGAAGAAAAATTTGCTTCTCCGTTCGTGGTATCCACTAGATCAAATTGATGCACACACTCATAGGTCCCTTAATATTAAAGCTATAAAACCAATTATTGGTTTAAAACCCATTAATGGGAAATAAAAGGATTTCAATTCAAAACCTAGCCGCAAAAATAAAGATAGAGTTTGAAGAAGAGAATATGGAGAGAGTGATTATTTTCTTGTTGAAAGACCACCTTAAATTGATCATCACCGAAGCAACTTAAATAGTTGCTATTACAACTAAAAATAGGACAAAGAAAGAACCTATTTCAAACAAAATTAAAATAGCTAATTAGTTTTCTACAAAAGATAGGACTCCTAATTTAACAAGGATTTGCACGTAAAAAGAAAAACTGGAGAAAAAATGGAAAACCAGTGTGCATTCTTAATGCAACTTTCAACACTAAGTCACCAACCAAACCACATTCAAAACACAAAATCCCATTTAAAATCCCTATACTTAACCATTTTCAAGTAACTAAGTCACCAACTAAACCATATTCAAAACAAAAAATCCCATTTAAAGTCCCTACATTTACCCATTTTCAAATGACTAAGTATCAAACAAAACCACATTTAAAATAAATAATCCCCTTTAAAGTTCCAACACTTAACCATTTTCAAGTGATTAATTATCAAAACAAAACCGAATTCAAAACACAAAAGCCCTTGAAAGTCCATACACTATTTCAAGTAACTAAGTCGCCAACCAAACCACAATCAAAAGACAAAATCCCCTTTAAAATTCCTACACTTAACCATTTTCAAGTAACTAAATCAAAACCAAACCAAATTCAAAACAAAAAATCCTCTTTAAAGTCCCTACACTTAACCATTTTTAAGTGACTTAAGTTTCAAAATAAAACCATATTCAAAAAAAAAATCCCCTTTAAAATCCCTACGATTGTCCATTTTCAAGTGACGAAGTATCAAAACAAAACCACATTAAAAACACAAAATCTCCTTTAAAGTCCCTACACTTAACCACTCTCAAGTAACTAAGTCACCAACCAAACCATATTCAAAGCACAAAATCCCCTTCAAAGTTCCTACACTTACCCATTTTCAAGTAATGAAGTCACCAACCAAACCACTTTCAAAACAAAAAAATCTCACTCTTTAAAGTCCCTACACTTAACCATTTTCAAGTGACTAAGTATCAAAACCAAGATACATTCAAAACCCAAAATCCCCATTAAAGACCCTACACTTAACCATTTTCAAGTGATTAAGTCAGCAATCAAACCATATTCAAAATACGAAATCCCCTTTAAAGTTCATATACTTAACAAATTTTGAGTAACTAAGTCTCCAACGAAACCACATTCAACACAAAAAATTCCCTTTAAAGTCCCTACAGTTAAACATTTTCAAGTGACTAAGTCACCAACCAAACCACATTAAAAACACATAATCTCATTTAAATTCCCTACACTATAACATTTTCAAGTTACTAAGTCACGAACAAAAAAACATTCAAAACAAAAAATCCCCTTTAAAGTCCCTACAGTTAACAATTTTGAAATGACTATGTATCAAAACCAAACCATATTCAAAACACAAAATTCCCTTTAAAGTTCATACACAACCAATTCGAAGTAACTAAGTCACAAATTAAACCACATTCACAAGACATAATCCCCATTAACGCCCCTACACTTTACCATTTTCAGTGAGCTAAGTCACTAACCAAACCACATTCAAAACACAAAATCCCTTTAAAGTCCATACACTTATCCATTATCAAGTGACTAAGTATCAAAACAAAACCACATTCAAATCATAAAATTTTCTTTATAGTCCCAACATTTATCAGTTTAAAGTAACTAAGTGACCAACCAAACCACATTAAACACACAAAATCCCCATTAAAGTCCCTAAACTTAAACATTTTTATGTAACTAAGTCACCAACCAAACCACATTCAAAACTAAAAGTCGTCTTTAAAGTCCCTAAACTTAATCATTTTCAAATGACTAAGTATCAAAATAAAACCATATTAAAAAAAATCACTTTAAACTCCCTGCACTTAACCATTTTCAAGTGACTAAGTATCAAAACAAAACCGAATTCAAAACACCAGATCTCTTTAAAGTACCTACAATTATCAGTTTCAAGTAATAAAGTCACCAAACAAACCACATTCAAAACACTAATTCCCGTTTAAAATCACTACACTTAACCATTTTAAAGTAACTAAGTCACTAACCAAACAAAATTCAATAGAAAAAATCCTTTTTAAAGTCCCTATGCTTAACCATTTTCAAGTTACTAAGTATCAAAATAAAACAACATTCAAAACCAAAAATCCCCTTCAAAGTCCCTACACTTAAACATTTTCAAGTGACTAAGTATCAGAACAAAACCATATTTAAAACACAAAACCTCATTTAAAGTCCCAACACTTAACCATTTTCAAGTAACTAAGTCACCAACCAAACCACATTTAAAGCATAAAATCCCCTTTAAAGTTCCTACACTCTACCATTTTTAGGTAACGAAGTCACCAACCAAACCACATTCAATCCAAAAACTCCTCTTTAAATTCCATACACTTAACCATTATCAAATGACTAAGTATCAAAACAAAACCACATTCAAAACACAAAATCCCCTTTAAAATTCCTACACTTACCCATTTTCAAGTAACGAAGTCACCAACCAAACCACGTTCAAAACAAAAAATTCTCATTCTCTATAAAGTCTCTACACTTAACCATTTTCAAGTGACTAAGTATAAAAACCAAGTGACATTCAAAACCCAAAATCCCCTTTAAAGACCCTACACTTAATCATTTTCAAGTGATTAAGTCACCAACTAAACCACATTCAAAATACAAAATCCCCTTTAAAGTCCCTATACTTAACCAATTTTGAGTAAATGAGTCTCCAACGAAACCATATTCAACACGAAAAAATTCCCTTTAAAGTCCCTACAGTTAAACATTTTCAATTGACTAAGTCACCAACCAAACCACATTAAAAACACAAAATCTTATTTAATGTCCCAACACTATACCATTTCCAAATTACTAAGTCACCAACAAAAAAACATTCAAAACAAAAAATCCCCTTTAAAGTCCCTACACTTAACAATTGTCAAATGACTAAGTATCAAAACCAAAGAACATTCAAAACACAAAATTCCATCTAAAGTTCATACACAACCACTTTGAAGTAACTACGTCACAAATTAGACCACATCCAAAAGACATAATACCCATTAACGCCCCTACAATTTACCATTTTCATTGGACTAAGTCATTAACAAAACCACATTCAAAGCACAAAATCCCATTAAAGTCCCTACACTTATCCATTTACAAGTGACTAAGTATCAAAATAAAACCACATTCAAATCAAAAAATTTTCTTTAAAGTACATACATTTATAAGTTTCAAGTAACTAAATCACCAACCAAACCATATTAAAGACACAAAATCCCCTTTAAGATCCCTACACTTAACCATTTTTATGTAACTAAGTCACCAATCAAGCCACATTCAAAACTAAAAGTGGTCTATAAAGTCCTAAAACTTAATCATTGTCAAATGACTAAGTATCAAAATTAAACCATATTCAAAAAAAATCCCTTTAAAATCCCTACACTTAACCATTTTCAAGTGACTAAGTATAAAAAAAAAACGAATTCAAAACACCAGATCTCTTTAAAGTCCCCATAATTATCAGTTTCAAGTAACGAAGTCACCAACCAAACCACATTCAAAACGCAAAATCCCCTTTAAAGTCCCAACACTTAACAATTTTCAACTGACTAAGTCACTAACCAAACCAAATTAAATACAAAAATCCTTTTTAAATTTCCTATGCTTAACCATTTCCAAGTTACTAAGTATCAAAATAAAACCACATTCAAAACAAAAAATACCTTTAAAGTCCCTACACTTAAACATTTTCAAGTGACTAAGTATCAAAACAAAACCACATTTAAAACAAAAATCTCCTTTAAAGTTCTTAAACTTAACCATTTTTAAATGACTAAGTATTAAAATCAAAGAACATTAAAAACACAAAATCTCCTTTAAAGTCCCTACACTTAACCATTTTGAAGTAACTAAGTCACCAACCAAACCACATTCAAAATAAAAAATCCTCTTTAAAATCCCTACAATAAAAGATTTTCAAGTAATTAAGTCACCAACCAAACCACATACAATACACATAATTTCCATTAAACTCCCTACACTTTACCTTTTTGAAATGACTAAGTCGCTAACCAAACCATATTAAAAAAAATACATTTTAAAGTCCCTATACTTAACCATTTTGAAGTCACTAAGTATCAGAACAAAACCACAATAAAAATAAAAAATCTCCTTTAAAGTCCCAACACTTAACCATTTTCAAGTGACTAAGTATCAAAACAAAACCGAATTTAAAATACAAAGTCCATTTAAAGGCCCTATACTTATCAGTTTCAAGTAACTAAGTCACCAACCAAACCACATTCAAAACACAAAATCCCCTTTAAAGTCCCTACAGTTCACCATTTTCAAGTAACTGAGTCACCAACCAAACCACATTAAACACAAAAAATCTTCTTTTAATTCCCTACACTTAACCATTTTCAAGTGACTAAGTATGAAAATATAACCACATTCAAAACAAAAAATCCCCTTTAAAGTCTCTACACTTAACCATTTACAAGTGACTAAGTATGAAAATAAAACCACATTCAAAAGACAAAATCCCCTTTAAAGTCCCTACACTTAGCCATTTTCAAGTACTAAGTCACCAAACAAACCACTTTTAAAACACAAAATCCCCTTTAAAGTTCCTACACTTAACCATTTTCAAGTAACGAAGCCACCAACCAAACCACATTCAAAATAAAAAATCCACTTTAAAGTCCCTACACTTAACCATTTTCAAGTGACTATGTATCAAAACCAAACCACATACAAAACACAAAATCCCCTTTATAGTCCATATACTTAACTATTTTGAAGTGAGTAAGTCGTCAACCAAACCACATTCAAAACCAAATATCCTCTTTAAATTCCCTTCAATTAACCATTTTCAAATAACTAAGTCATACACCAAACCATATAGAAAACACATAATCCCCATTAAAGACCCTACACTTTACCATTTTCAAGTGACTAAGTCACTAACCAAACCACAGTCAAAATACAAAATCCGTTTAAAGTCCCTACACTTAACCATTTTTAAGTTACTAAGTATCAAAACAAAACTACATTGAAAACCCAAAATTCCCTTTAAAGTCCCTACAATTTACCATTTTCATGTAACTAATTCACCAACCAAATGACATTCAAAACACAAAATCCCCTTTAAAGTCCCTACACTTTATCATTTTTATGTAACTAAGTCACCAACCAAACCACATTCAAAACAAAAAGACGTCTTTAAAGTCCCTAAACATAATCATTTTCAAATGAATATGTATAAATATAAAACCACATTCAAAATAAAAAATCCCATTTAAAGTCCCTATAAATGTAGTTGAGAGCCATTATAAAGGAGTTTCTTATCAAATCATTCGAAAACACATGGGCGTAATGTAATTGTTTTTAACAATAATGCAATGTAGCTGAGTTTGATGGAATATCCTACATATCACATTTACACCAACTATGAAACCTCGGTTGCCGCCGAGATTAGAGTATAAGTGAGGGAAAGATACACAAGATCACATAGTAGGGTGTCTCGATCTAATGGTAGTGCACAAGATCACAAATCAAGGTTCCTAACCATAGTCCTTATTTGGGAATGACATAAAGTCAGGTACGCAAGATGACAAAGCAGGGTAAAAAATTACCATATCGACAATCAAGGTTTTCAGTGATGAGCCATTACACTCAAACGCCTTCTTCAGACATCCATGTATAAGATGAAAAATCAATGCATTCAAATTTCATCTGATTCAATCACATATCATATTCTGTAGGGTATTGTCATACCCAACTTGCAAGCCATCAATATCACATCATTGTTCCCATTCAACCATTGTATTCAACATGTTTCAACAGAAATAGCCCTCTCATTTTCAAGTTAAAATCATATCAATTCTCAAAATATTTCATGTCATGCTTTTCAAGATGTTTTCAAACAATTTACATCATATGAACATTTAAAACCAATTCACATCAAGAGAGAGATTCAATATCATTCATGATCTCAAGTTAACATCTTTTTAGAATGCATGCATATACATATATCATATAGCAAATCACTTTGGGAGTAGGCGTAAAGGGCAAATCAATATCATAAAATGTATAAAACATAATCATATTCGTAATTTTATAACCCCCATTTGAAAACATGAATTTTTAAAGTCCATGAGATTTTTGAGATAACCCAACATACCTTGATTACTATGAATATTAGGTGCTTTTTGAACCCTAGGTTGAGAGGATTCCAAATATGCAATTAGTTTCTAAAACCCATGGTTGAATCTTGAGTTTCTTGGGATTTATTTTGAAACCCTAGAGAGAGTTCTTGAACAATTTTGATGAATGAAGGTGTATTTTGGGGTCTTTGGTAACTGAATTTCGTGTTTAGGGCTAAGTAAGGGTGGAAAAGGACCAATTTGCCCCAAAAAGGAGTGTTTAAGTCACTTGAAACCTTTACATAGGTGCTGGCTATGCTATCGCCTATGTTTACATAAGCGCAGCCTATGCTATCGCCTAAGTTTACATAGGCGCCACCTACTACTTTGAAAGGCCACAACTTCTTGCTCGGGTGCCGGATTTTAGGAAAATTGGTATCTTTGAAAAGCTAACTCGAAGACCTATCATCTAGCACATAGTAGGCTCTTTTATTCAACACATACAGAGAGTTATGGTCGATGAAAGCTGACACAAATTACAACATCCACTAAAACTTAATCGATCGAGATAGTTTCAACTCGTCTTTGTGTTGAATGACCTCTATGATCTAAATTCAAGCTTCAATGGATTCACATACTACACAAATGATTAACATGCCATATTGGCATAGGATTTATGGCTTTAGGATTATCAACGCATTAAAATCATGGTCTATATTATAGCTCGAAATGTGGGGCATTACAAGAATAATTCAGTTAGGATCTATATACACAGAAACGACGGTCTAAACTCTAGCCCAAAAAAACAGGGTGTTACATTATTTCCCCCTGGGATCATTCATCCTCGAATGATGGGTAGGAATATATTAAAGCTTACAGGTATGGAATAACGCGGACATTATATTTTTCTCTTAGAAAGAATACACTGATCTGAAACATGACTACAAGACTGGAACTACTAATGTTCTAAATTCTTATACCAGACGTGCATATCTTATGCATGGAATACACAACTGAAGCGACTCGTAGGCTGAATTCTCATAATGAATCATTCATATCCTATGCATGGATTTGTTATTGAGTTGTTTTCATGAATACAGAACTGAATACACTGATAAGTTGAACTTTTCTATTGAACATGGATTTCTAATGCATGCAGATCTGACTGAACTGATGTATGACGTATGACTGAATACGAAATGATAACTGGTGCAAAGCTTGTAATAAGAATCTATGCATGCAGCTGAATGGGATATCTCCCCCTTGGGACCCTATCTCCCTCTATGAATGCTCAATTCACTAAGATACTCGGAAAACTGAGGCGAGGCACAGGGCACCTACGAATTGAATCATTACTGAACATCTGGAATCTGAATTTAATGCGTGACGCATGAACTGATATATACTCGCAATTACTAGTATACTCTATCTTGGAATAGTAGCATATTTGAGATTTTTAGGTATCATGATTAAATAAAGACACGAGAAAATAAGTCATGCGAATCTGACTGCTAAACAGATTTGCTTGCCACATAGAATGAACTATACTGGAAACTTATACTCAATCTGAAGTATCTCTTCAATACTCTCTCTAAAGAGGTTCTAGCAGTAATAGGGAGCCATGAATCTTAGGCATGGATTGCACAAGACATCCAACTTAGGAAATCACAACATTTACTCTACTCTACAGTCTTGAATATATACATATAACTCATAAATCAGGATAGAAATACCTGACCTTTTGCAATACAACTTCTTACTTTCATGCTTAGCACATTTCTTGAATATCCCTTAACTATACTATTCCCTATAAATATCATATCCATTCAATTCAGCTTAAAATTCTTATATGAGCATTGACCAAAAAAAAATTTCCTACTAATGTCTAAAATAGCTTAATCCTTACACCACGATCAAGCCTAACTCTATGTCACAAAATACAACATGTTACACCATGCTATTATTCTAAACTATATGATATCACCTTCTATACCTCTTTTAAAGATCATATCCTAAGCATAACATGCCTTACCACTTCAATGACTATTTTGAACTCTTAATATGAAGTTGCTAATGCATATTGCGACCTTCCACTACAATCCCAAAACGTCATTCAACCCTATTTTATAACCACATGTTAACTTCAAGGCACCCACCCATAAATACATACTTCACATAGTCTCTAAACTATTGTCAATATAACTCGCACGTGCTACCCTAAGACATACACACACAAACTTTTCCACTAACCATCACGTGTATCAAAGACTTGGCCCCAACTCTTACTTTATACTTATGGCATTATCTAAGCAAGCATACTATGATCTTCTATCAACAAGAACATTTACATCGTCACCACTATCATTGCATAGGGAGGGTCACTAAAAGGTTAAAACATAAGATCCTGAAGCATGAAAAGATTTTTATACGGGACTGAGCACACTAAAAAGAGTGAGTACATGCGTCATGTGTTGCATGACCTCAACTAGAGTTCATAACATAAGGAATGTGATTTCGACTATTTGAATGAACTAAAACTCATTATCTCGGAACTGGAAGAGTACGTGACTCTTTATCATATACAAGAATCATGAACTACGATCACAGAATTGGATCGTAAGGCATGAGTAAGCATCCGAATAATAAAAAAAATACTGAGGTAGAAATAGGTTGAGATTCACCCTCACTTTTTGATGTTCTAAATCATACTGCATCACTAGAATTTGAGACGCTTACTTGGTTATTCATTCTATCATCTTCCCCTTAGCTTTAAGTCATCATCTAGAGTTTGGGAGATCCCTTACTAAATTCTAACTGAACTACACTTACTGCACTCTAGGGTCTGAAAGAGAAAGAAAAAAAATGATCATACATGCATATGATAGACTTAACCCGAATGACTACCTTCTGGGGTACACTTTATCTTTCCAAAGCCACCAATACATATTTCTATCGGTTAAACCTTCAAAACACAAACTTAGATTCTAACACTTAACATGGCAATTTAGAACATCATATACCATATAACTAGTCTTTCTCCACTTAACAATTCAATGGTATCACTAGACACACAAATTATGTATTAGTCTTAGAAAAATATGCCGCAACCTCATATCACCTTGGCATACTTCTACACCATACCTACAACATTATACTTCATTACGAGTCAATTTAAACTTAAGCCATTTCATACACCGCTCAAGCCTACTAGATCACTTTCATATAACTAACATCATTGATCAAGAAATCATCACATCCACCTTTATGAACTTCAACTGTTCAAACTTAATGTCTAGTGCTAAACATGATTTTACAACCCAACCTTACACAGGATTCTCACTTGGAAACCATGAAATAAACATCAAGAAATACTAGTACACTAGAACTTCATAACAACAATAATCGACCTTGTTGTTACGTTCTTCCTTATCATAACTCATTAGCACATACTATTTCAACACATCAAGCCTACTAATATTTATTCCCACAAATATACATCATTAATCTCATGCCACTATTCTTACATCCACATCCTACATTAAATTAAATCCAATAGTCTAGCATCAATCATTTACCACCAATGACGAGTGCAACATAATATACTAATCCATCAAATTGAAATATTCTATCCCAAATACTTCAAAACCTGCTACATACTTTCTCACAAGTAGTACTAGTTTACAACTACCAACAAAAGAAGGTCAAGGGGTAAGGTCACATAATAGACATGATCACCTTAATCTTATATTATAACCCCATACAATCGTATCTACTTATACTACTTTCTCACATCACAATTACTTACCCAAGCGTACATTTACACTACCTTCAAATTCCTCAAACAACCATGAGTCTATAATCATAACTTACTCGCTAATATAGCCATTTTCACATTCAACCAACCAATAAATCACCTTGACCAACAACTCCTTCTCTACCTTCTACTAATAACATGCAAGGATGAATCACTTCATTACCAACTCTATCTCATACAAAAAGATTCAGCTGTACATATATTCAACCAACATAAGAACAACACGTTGAACGACAAATTGCTAGTGAATCGAAATAGGCCTCACACGGCTTAACAAGACTTTGATTTTTTTTAACAACACTTTGATGATAATATTTCATGAGACAGAGATTTAATACGCAATATTCAATGAACTAAGAATACATATCTTACTCTGTAGAAATAAAAATTGGATTCAAACACTTCCCCTATGGACTACCATACCATCCACACATGCTGCTAGTTACCAAATTAGTTTATTACTATAAAGCGAAAAACCATCCTCACTTTGACTTCTAACTTTATGACTTCACATCACCAACTTCTTGGTCTAATTTTATTACTAATAGTTCATGACAATAACACTTTAACACACATTACTATTCGGGTGAAAATATCGTTCCAATATTTGGCTATACCTTATTACCTCTGAAGCGTGACACTGGCAACATAAGTTATGAAAAGAACTGAATACACTTAATATTGTAGGCTAAAAAACACGATTTCATCAAAATCAAGGTTCACACTAGAACCAACACATTCTGAAGCACTAACGGACTCTTCTAAAGTCCTTACAAAAATCTTATATGATTCGATTAGAACAAACCATTCCATTTAGACTCTAAACATCTGTACTTGAATTGCCCCAGAAATGTAACGGGTCTTAGAACATCAGAGTAAGGAAAGAATTTGGGATGATTTTACTTTCGTACGGACGTCACCATAGAATGAATTAGAGTATGAAGGAGGAACATTCTGACTCTGTTGCACATACTAAAAGAGAAACAAAGAGAGACATTCCTGAACGCCTTGTAGCCTTCTGCTTATAAGTGTGGCACGCTATACACCCATAAACAAGACTTTACACTTCGCGATTTCACAGATACCTTGGGACCATGAACCGTGCTTTGATACCAAGTTTGTCACGACCAGAATCAGGGCCCTGGCCGTGACGAGTATACCAAACGATAAAGGCCCAAAATACCCCTATTTGTCTGGTAGTCATGCACATAATTCATATGATAAAAAAATGTAGAAGATAAACAATATTACGGAAACATGTTCAAGAATCATACGAAAGCAATAATGGGGAATAATGTCTCACTATCTCAACACAACATCTCTATAATATCTGCGAAAATCTCTACTACATGACTGAAATAAATAACTATCTGAAAACAGCGACAAGGCCCCCAGTAGACCCAAAACTAATAAATGATAAATAAAACCTCCAGATATCAGGCCTTCCAAAATATAGAAGGCTCACTAAGTGACTCTGCGAATCTGTCAGAGGAAATCTACTAATTTTCTGGACCCCTAGACTATGCCTCCAAACCTGGGAGGGTAGGGGGTTAATACAAAAGTATTGGTATGCAAAGATATCAAAACAAAACATAATATTTTTATAAAATATAGCTGAGAGCCATTATAAAGCAATTTCATATCAAATCATTTGAAAACACATAGGCGTAATGTAATTGTTTTCAACAACAATGCAATGCAGCTGAGCTAGGTGGAATACCCTACATATCACATTTACACTAACTGTCAAACCTCGGTTTCCATCGAGATTAGAGTATAAGTGAGGGGAAGACACGTAAGATCACATAGCAGGATATCTCAACCCAATGGTAGTGAACAAGATCACAAAGCAGTGCTCCTAACCATAGTCCCTATATGGGAATGACATAAAGTTAGGTATGCAAGATCACAAAGCAGAGTACCAAATTCCTATTTCGGCAAGCATAGTTTCCAGTGATGAACCGTTACACTCAAATGCATTCTTCAGGCATCCACATATCACATGAAAAATCAATGCATTCAAATTTCATTTGATTCAATCATATATCATATTATGTAGGGTATTGTCATACCCAACTTGCAGGCCATCAATATCACATCATTGTTCCCATTCAACCATTGTATTCAACATGTTTCAACAGAAATAGCCCTCTCATTTTCAAGTTAAAATCATATCAATTCTCAAAATATTTCATGTCATGCTTTTCAAGATGTTTTCAAATAATTTACATCTTATGAACATTTAAAACCAATTTACATCAAGAGAGAGATTCCATATCATTCATGATCTCAAGTTAACATCTTTTTGGAATGCATGCATATACATATATCATATAGTAAATCACTTTGGGAGTAGGCGTAAAGGGCAAATCAATATCATAAAATGTTTAAAATATAATCATATTCGTAATTTTATAACCCCCATTTGAAAACATGAATTTTTAAAGTCCATGAGATTTTTTAGATAACCCAACGTACCTTGATTACTATGAATATTAGGTGCTTTTTGAACCCTAGGTTGA
>NW_025857564.1:121441-130216 GCF_002878395.1 Capsicum annuum
GGGGATTATGTGTTTTGAATGTGGTTTGGTTGGTGACTTAGTTACTTGAAAATGGTTAAGTGTAGGGACTTTAAAGAGGATTTTTGGTTTTGAATATGGTTTGGTTGGTGACATTGTTACTTCAAAATGGTTAAGTGTAAGGACTTTAAAGGGGATTTTGTGTTTTGAATTGGGTTTGGTTGGTGACTGAGTTACTTGAAAATGGTTAAGTGTAAGGACTTTTAAGGGGATATTATGATTTGAATGTGGTTTTGTTTTGCTACTTAGTCACTTGAAAATGGTTAAGTGTTGTGACTTTAAAGGAGATTTTTTGTTTTTAATGTGGTTTTATTTTGATACTTAGTCACTTGAAAATGGTTAAGTGTAGTGACTTTAAAGGAGATTTTTTGTTTTTAATGTGGTTTCATTTTGATACTTAGTCACTTGAAAATGGTTAAGAGTAGGGACTTTGAATTGAATTTTTTATTTTGATTTTGGTTTGGTTGTTGACTTAGTTACATGAAAATGGTTGTGTAGGGACTTCAAAGAGGATTTTGTGTTTTGAATGTGCTTTGGATGGCGACTTATTTAATTGAAACTGATAAGTGTAGGGACTTTCAATGGTATTTTGTTTTTTGAATGTGGTTTTGTTTTAATACTTAATCATTTGAAAATAGTTAAGTTTAGTGTCTTTAAAGGAGATTTTTGATTTTAAATGTGGTTTGGTTAGTTACTTAGTTACATGAAAATTGTTAAGTGTAGAGACTTTGAAGATGATTTTGTGCTTTGAGTGTGGTTTGGTTGGTGACTTAGTAACTTGAAAATGGTAAAGTGTAGGGACCTTAAAGGGTATTATATGTTTTGAATGAGGTTTGGTTGGTCCCTTAGTTACTTATATATGATTAAGTGTGGGGACTTTAAAGGGGATTTTATATTTTGGATGTGGTTTTGTTTTGATACTAAATCATTTGAAAATGATTAATTGTAGGTACTTTAAAAGGGCTTTTTTTGTATTGAATGTGGGTTTGTTTTGATATTTAGTCATTTGAAAATGGTTAATTGTAGGACTTAAAACGGGATTTTTTGTTTTGAATGTTGTTTGGTTAGTGACTTAGTCACTTGAAAATGGTTAAGTGTAGGGAATTTTAATGGGATTTTGTGTTTTGAATGTGGTTTGGTTGTTGACTTATTTACTTGAATATAGTTAAGTGTAGATTCTTTAAAGGGAATTTTATTTTTTGAATATGGTTTTGTTTTGATACTTAGCCAATTGAAAATGGTTAAGTGTAAGGACTTTAAAGGGGATTTTTTGTTTTGAATGTGGTTTTATTCTGATACTTTGTCAGTTGAAAATTATTAAGTTTACGAACTTTAAAAATGACTTTTGGTCTTGATTGTGGTTTGGTTGGTGACTTAGTTACTTGAAAATGGTCAAGTGTAGGGACATTAAAGGGGAATTTGTGTTTTGAATGTGGTTTGATTGGTGTCTTAGTTATTTGAAATTGATAAATATAGGGACTCTAAAGGGAATTTTGTGTTTTGGATGTAGTTTTGTCTTGATACTTAGTCACTTGTAAATGGTTAAGTGTAGGGACTTTAAAGAAATATTGTGTTTTGAATGTGGTTTGGTTAGTGACTTAGTCATTCGAAAACGGTAAAGACTAGGGACTTTAATGGGGATTATGTGTTTTGAATGTGGTTGGGTTTGTGACTTAGTTACTTAAAAATGGTTAAGTGTAGGGACTTTAAAGAGGATTTTTTGTTTTGAATGTGGTTTGGATGATGAATTAGTTACTTCAAAATTGTTAAGTGTAGGGTCTTTAATGGGGATTTTGTGTTTTGAATGTGGTTTGGTTTTAATACATAGTCACTTGAAAATGGTTAAGTGAAGGGACTTTAAAGGAGAATTTTTGTTTTGAATGTGGTTTGGTTGGTGCCTTAGTTACTTGAAAATGGATAAGTATAGGGACTATAAATGAGATTTTTTATTTTGAATGTGATTTGGTTGGTGACATAGTCACATTAAAATGTTTAAGTGTAGGGACTTTAAAGGGGATTTTTTGTTTTGAATGTGCCTTGGTTGGTGAATTAGTCACTTAAAAATGGTTAAGTGTAAGGACTTTAAAGTAAATTTTTTGATTTGAATGTGGTTTGATTTTGATATTTAGTTACTTGAAAATTGTTAAGTGTAGGGACTTTAAAAAAGATTTTTTGTTTTGAATGTAGTTTGGTTGGTGACTTAGTTACTTAAAAATGGTGAAGTTTGGGGACTTTAAAGAATATTTTGTCTTCTGAATATGGTTTGGTTGGTGATTTAGTTAGTTAAAACTGATATTTGTAGGGTCTTTAAAGGGATTTTGTGTTTTGAATGTGGTTTTGTTTTGATACTTTGTCACTTGAAAATAGTTAAGAGTAGATACTATGAAGGGGAATTTTTATTTTCAATTTGGGTTTGTTTTTATAATTAGTTACTTGAAAATGGTTAAGTGTAATGTCTTTAAAGAGGATTTCGTGTTTTGAATGTGGATTGGTTGGTGACTTAGTTACTTGAATATGGTTAAGTGTAGGGACTTTAAAGGGGATCTTATGTTTTGAATGTAGTTTTGTTTTGATAGAAATGGTTAGTCGTAGTTACTTTAAAATGGCGTTTTTGTAATGGATGTGGGTTCGTTTTGATATTTAGTCACTCAAAAATGGTTAAGTTTGGGGACTTTAAAGGGGATTTTTTGTTTTGAATGCGGTTTAGTTGGTGAGTTAGTTACTTGAAAATGGTTAAATATAGGGATTTTAGAGGGTGTTATGTGTTTTGAATGTGGTTTGATTTTGATACTTAGTCGCTTGAAAATTGTTAACTGTAGGGACTTTAAAGGAGATTTTGTGTTTTGAATGTGGTTTGGTTTGTAACTTAGTAACTTGAAACTGGTTAAGTGCAGGAACCTTAAAGGGGATTTTGTATTTTGAATGAGGTTTTTTTTTATACTTAGTCACTTGAAAATAGTTAAGTTTAAAGGGGATTTTTTGTTTTGAATGTTGTTTGGTTGGTGAGTTAGTTACTTGAAAATGGTTAGGTTTAGAGATTTTAAAGGGGATTATGTATTTTGAATGTGGTTTTCTTTTGATGCATAGTCACTTAAAAATGGTTAAGTGTAGGGACTTTAAAGGGAATTTTTTATTTTCAATGTGGTTTTGTTTTGATACTTAATCATTTGAAAATAGTTAAGTTTAGGGATATTAAAGGAGATTTTTGGTCTTAAATGTGGTTTGGTTGGTAACTTAGTCACTTAAAAATGGTAAAGTGTAGAGACTTTAAAGGGGATTATATGTTTTTAATGTGGTTTGGTTGGTGACTTAGTTACTTAAATATGGTTAAGTGTAGTGACTTTAAAGTAGATTTTGTATTTTAAATATGGTTTTGTTTTGATAATTAATCATTAGAAAACTGTTAATTGTAGGTTCTTTAAAAGGGCTATTTTGTTTTGAATCTGGGTTTGTTTTGATAGTTAGTCACTTTAAAATGGTTAAGTGTAGGGACTTTAAAGGGATTTTTTATTTAAATTGTGGTTTGATGGTGAGTTAGTCACATGAAAATGATTAAGTGTAGGGACTTTGAAGGGGACTTTGTGTTTTAAATGTGGTTTGGTAGGTGACTTAGTTACTTGAATATGGTTAAGTGTAGGGACATTAAAGGAAATTTTGTATTTTGAATGTGGTTTTGTTTTGATACTTAGCCACTTGTAAATGGTTAAGTCTTAGGACTTTAAAGGGTATTTTTTTTTTAATGTGGTTTTATTTTGATACTTTGTCATTTGAAAATGATTAAGTTTAGGGACTTTAAAGACGACTTTTTGTCTTGAATAAGATTTGGTTAGTGACTTAGTTACATTAAATTGGTCAAGTTTAAGGACTTTAAAGGGGATTCTGTCTTTTGAATGTTGTTTGGTTGGTGTCTTAGTTACTTGAAATGGATAATTGTAGGTTTTTTAAAGGGAATTTTGTATTTTGAATGTCATTTTTGTTTGATACTTAGTCTTTTGAAAATGGTTAAGTGTAGTGACATTAAAGAAATTTTGTCTTTTGAATGTGGTTTGGTTAGTGACTTAGTCATTTGAAAATGGTAAAGTGTAGGGACTTTAATGGGCATTATGTGTTTTGAATGTGGTTTGGTTAGTGAATTAGTTACTTGAAAATGGATTAAGTGTAGGGACTTTAAAGAGGATTTTTTGTTTTGAATATGGTTTGGTTTGTGACTTAGTTACTTCAAAATGGTTAAGTGTGGCGACTTTAAAGGTGATTTTGTATTTTTAATGTGGTTTGGTTTTAATACTTAGTCACTTGAAAATGGTTAAGTGAAGGGACTTTAAAGGAGAATTTTTGTTTTGAATGTGGTTTGGTTGGTGACTTAGTTACTTCAAAATGATTAAGTGTAGGTACTGTAGACGGGTTTTTGTGTTTTGAATGTGGTTTGGTTTTAATACTTAGTCACTTAAAAATGGTTAAGTGAAGGGACTTTAAAGGAGAATGTGTTTTTTGAATTTGGTTTTGTTGGTGACATAGTTACTTGAAAATAGTTAAGTGTAGGGATTTTAAATGACATTTTTTATTTTGAATGTGGTTTGGTTGGTGACTTAGTTACTTGAAAATGGTTAAGGGTAGCGACTTTAAAGGGGATTTTGTGTTTTAAATGTGGTTTTGGTTTTATACTTAGTCACTTGAAAATAGATAAGTGTAGGGACGTTAAAGGGGATTTAGTATTTTGAAGTAGTTTTGTTTTGATACATAGTCACTTGAAAATGGTAAAGTGTAGTGACTTTAAAGGGAATTTTTTTTAATATGGTTTGATTTGTGATCTAGTTACTTGAAAATGATTAAATATAGGAACTTTAAAGGGGATTTTGTGTTTTGAATGTGGTTTGGTTGCTGACATTGTCACTTGAAAATGGTTAAGGGTAGGGACTTTAAACGGTATTTTGTGTTTAAAATTTGGTTTTTGTTTTGATCCTTAGTAACTTGAAAATGGTGAAGTGTAGAGACTTTAAAAAGGATTTTTTTGTTTTGATCGTGATTTGGTTGGTGACTTACTTACATGAAAATAGTTAACTTTAGGGACTTTAAAAGGGATTTTTATTTTGAATGTGGTTTGGTTGGTGACTTAGTTACTTGAAACTGATAAGTGTATAGACTTCGAAGGAGATTTTCTATTTTGAATGTGGTTTGGCTGGTGACTTAGTTACTTGAAAATGGTTAAGTGTACGAACTTTAAAGTGGATTTTATGTTAAGAACGTGTTTTTTTTAATACTTAGTCATTTGATAATGGTTAAGTGTGGGGATTTTAAAGGAGATTTTTTGATTTGAATTCGGTTTTATTTTGATACTTAGTTACTTGAGAATGGTTTAAGTGTAGGAACTTGTAGGTGACTTTGTTATATGAAAATGGTTAAGTGTGGGGACTTTAAAGGGGATTATGTTTTTCGAATATGGTTTTATTTGTGACTTAGTTACTTAAAAATGGTTAAGTGTAGGGACTTTAAAAGGGATTTAGTGTTTTGAATTTGGTTTTGTTTTTATACTTAGTCATTTGAAAATGATTAAGTTTAGGGACTTCAAAGACGACTTTTTATTTTGAATTAGGTTTGGTTGGTGACTTAGTTACATGAAAATGGTTAAGTGTATGGACTTTAAAGGGATTTTATGTTTTGAATGTGATATTTTTTTTACACATAGTCACTTGAAAATGTTTAAGTGTAGGGATTTTAAAGGGTTTTTTTTGTTTTGAATGTGGTTTTGTTTTGATACTTAGTCACTTGTAAATGGTTAAGTGTAGGGACTTTAAAAAGGATTTTTTGTTTAGAATGTGGTTTGGTTGGTAACTTAGTTACTTAAAAATGGTTAAGTGTAGGTACTTTAAAGGGATTTTGAATTTCGAATGTGATTTGGTTGGTGACGTAGTTACTTGAAACTGATAAATATATGGACTTAAAAGGGATTCTGTGTTTTGAATTCAATTTTGTTTTGATACTTAGTCACTTGATATTGTTAAGTGTTTGGACTTTAAAAGAGATTTTTTATTTTAAAAGTGGTTTTGTTTTGATACTTAGTCACTTAAAAATTTCTAAGTGTATGGACTTTAAAGGAGATTTTTTGTTTTGAATGTGATTTGATTGGTGACTTAGTTACTTGAAAATGGTTAAGTATAGAGTCTTTAAAGTGGATTTTGTTTTTTTTTAATATGGTTTGGTTGGTGACTTAGTTATTTGAATATGGTTAAGTGTAGGGACTTTAAAGGGGAGTTTGTGTTTTGAATGTGGTTTTATTTTGATACTTAGTCATTTGTAAATGGCTAAGCGTAGGGACTTTAAAAAGGATTTTTGTTTTGAATGTTGTTTGGTTAGTGAGTTAGTTACTTTAAAATGGTTAAGTATAGGAACTTTAAAGGGATTTTGTATTTTGAATGTGGTTTGGTTGGTGACGTAGATACTTGAACCTGATAAGTATAGGGACTTTAAAGGGATTCTGTGTTTTGAATTCAATTTTGTATTGATACTTAGTCACTTGAAAATGGTTAAGTGTTCGGACTTTAAAAGGGATTTTTTATTTTAAATGTGGTTTGGTTTTGATATTTAGTCATTTGAAAATTTTTAAGTGTATGGACTTTAAAGGGGATTTTTTGTTTTGAATGTGGGTTGGCTGGTGACTTAGTTACTTGAAAATGGTTAAGTATAGAGACTTTAAAGGGGATTTTATTTTTTAAATATAGTTTGGTTGGTGACTTAGTTTTTTGAATATGGTTAAGTGTAGGGACTTTAAAGGGGAGTTTGTTTTTTGAATGTGGTTTTATTTTGTTACCTAGTCACTTGAAAATGGTTAAGTGTATGGACTTTAAAGGGGACTTTTTATTATGAATGTGGTTTTATTTTTATACCTAGTTATTTGAAAATGATTAACTTTAGAAACTTTAAAAAAGACTTTTTGTTTTGAATGTTGTTTGGATGGTGACTTAGTTATATGAAAATATTTAAGTGTTGGGACTTTAAAGGGGATTATCTTTTTTGAATGTGGTTTGGTGGTGACTTGGTTACTTGAAAATGATAAGTGTAGGGAATTTAAAGGAAGTTGTGTGTTTTGAATGTGGTTTTGTTTTGATTCTTAGCCACTTGAAAATTGTTAAGTGTAGGTATTTTAAAGGAATTTTGTGTGTTGAATGTGGTTTGGTTAGTGATTTAGTCACTTGATAATGGTAGAGTGTAGGGACTTTAAAGGGGATTTAGTATTAAGAATGTGGTTTTGCTGGTGACTTAGTAACTTGAGAATGGTTAAGTGTTGGGACTTTAAAGGGGATTTTGTCTTTTGAATGTGGTTTTATTTTGATACATAGTCACATGAAAATGGTTAAGTGTTAGAACTTTGAATGAGATTTTGTGTTTTGAATGTGGTTTGGTTGGTCACTCAGTCACTTGAAAATGGTTAAGTGTTGGGATTTTAAAGGGGATTTTTTTGTTTTGAGTGTGGTTTGGTTAGTGAGTTAGTTACTTGAAAATGGATAAGTGTAGGGGCTTTAAAGGGGATTTTATTTTGAATGTGGTTTGGTTTTGATACTTAGTCACTTGAAAATGGTTAAGTGTAGGGAATTTAAAGAGGATTTTTTCCTTTGAATATGGTATGGTTGGTTTTGTTTTTGTACTTAGTCACTTGAAAATGATTAAGTGTAGGGACTTTAAAGAGGATTTTTTGTTTTGAATGTGCTTTTATTTTGATACTTAGTCACTTGAAAATGGTTGTGTAGGCACTTTAAATAAGATTTTTTGTTTTGAATGTTGTTTGGTTGGTGACTAAGTTACTTGAAAATGGTTAAGCATAGGGACTTTAAAGGGGATTTTGTTTTTTATATGTGGTTTTGTTCGTGACTTAGTTACTTGAAACTGATAAGTGTAGAGACTTTAAAGGGATTTTGTGTTTTGAATTCGGTTTTATTTTGATACTTAGTCACTTCAAAATAGTTTAACTGTTGGAACATGTAAGGGGATTTTGTATTTTAAATGTGGTTTGGTTGGTGACTTAGTCACTTTAAAATGGTTAAGTATATGGACTTTAGAAGCGATTATGTGTTTTATATGTGGTTTGTGTAACACCCTATATTTTCGGGCTAGAGTTTAGACCGTCGTTCCTGGGTATATAGATCCTAACTGAATTATTCTTGTAACGCCCCACATTTCACGCTACAATATAGACCATGATTTCAATGTGTTGATAATCCTGAAGCCATAAATCCTATGCCAATATGGCATGTTAATCATTTGCATAGTATGTGAATCCATTAAAGCTTGAATTTAGATCATAGAGGTCCTTCAACACAAAGACGAGTTGAAACTATTTCGATCCATTAAGTTTTAGTGGATGTTGTAATTTGTGTCAGCTTTCATCGACCATAACTCTCTGTATATGTTGAATAAAAGAGCCTACTATGTGCCAGATGATAGGTCTTCGATTTAGGTTTTCAACGATACCAATTTTGCTAAAATTCGGCACACGAGCAAGAAGTTGTGGCCTTTCAAAGTAGTAGGTGGCGCCTATGTAAACATAGGCGATAGCATAGGTTGTGCTTATGTAAACATAGGTGATAGCATAGCCAGCACCTATGTAAAGGTTTCAAGTGACTTAAACACTCCTTTTTGGGGCAAAATTGGTCCTTTTCCACCCTTACTTAGCCCTAAACACGAAATTCAGGTACCAAAGACCCCAAAATACACCTTTATTCATCAAAATTGTTCAAGAACTCTCTCTAGGGTTTCAAAATAAAT
>NW_025857564.1:133216-146229 GCF_002878395.1 Capsicum annuum
TCAACCTAGGGTTCAAAAAGCACCTAATATTCATAGTAATCAAGGTATGTTGGGTTATCTCAAAAATCTCATGGACTTTAAAAATTCATGTTTTCAAATGGGGGTTATAAAATTACGAATATGATTATGTTTTATACATTTTATGATATTGATTTGCCCTTTACGCCTACTCCCAAAGTGATTTGCTATATGATATATGTATATGCATGCATTCTAAAAAGATGTTAACTTGAGATCATGAATGATATTGAATCTCTCTCTTGATGTGAATTGGTTTTAAATGTTCATATGATGTAAATTGTTTGAAAACATCTTGAAAAGCATGACATGAAATATTTTGAGAATTGATATGATTTTAACTTGAAAATGAGAGGGCTATTTCTGTTGAAACATGTTGAATACAATGGTTGAATGGGAACAATGATGTGATATTGATGGCTTGCAAGTTGGGTATGACAATACCCTACAGAATATGATATGTGATTGAATCAGATGAAATTTGAATGCATTGATTTTTCATCTTATACATGGATGTCTGAAGAAGGCGTTTGAGTGTAATGGCTCATCACTGAAAACCTTGATTGTCGATATGGTAATTTTTTACCCTGCTTTGTCATCTTGCGTACCTGACTTTATGTCATTCCCAAATAAGGACTATGGTTAGGAACCTTGATTTGTGATCTTGTGCACTACCATTAGATCGAGACACCCTACTATGTGATCTTGTGTATCTTTCCCTCACTTATACTCTAATCTCGGCGGCAACCGAGGTTTCATAGTTGGTGTAAATGTGATATGTAGGATATTCCATCAAACTCAGCTACATTGCATTATTGTTAAAAACAATTACATTACGCCCATGTGTTTTCGAATGATTTGATAAGAAACTCCTTTATAATGGCTCTCAACTACATTTATAGGGACTTTAAATGGGATTTTTTATTTTGAATGTGGTTTTATATTTATACATATTCATTTGAAAATGATTATGTTTAGGGACTTTAAAGACGTCTTTTTGTTTTGAATGTGGTTTGGTTGGTGACTTAGTTACATAAAAATGATAAAGTGTAGGGACTTTAAAGGGGATTTTGTGTTTTGAATGTCATTTGGTTGGTGAATTAGTTACATGAAAATGGTAAATTGTAGGGACTTTAAAGGGAATTTTGGGTTTTCAATGTAGTTTTGTTTTGATACTTAGTAACTTAAAAATGGTTAAGTGTAGGGACTTTAAACGGATTTTGTATTTTGACTGTGGTTTGGTTAGTGACTTAGTCACTTGAAAATGGTAAAGTGTAGGGTCTTTAATGGGGATTATGTGTTTTCTATATGGTTTGGTGTATGACTTAGTTATTTGAAAATGGTTAATTGAAGGGAATTTAAAGAGGATATTTGGTTTTGAATGTGGTTTGGTTGACGACTTACTCACTTCAAAATAGTTAAGTATATGGACTATAAAGGGGATTTTGTGTTTTGTATGTGGTTTGGTTTTGATACATAGTCACTTGAAAATGGTTAAGTGTAGGGACTTTAAAGTGGATTTTTTATTTTGAATGTGGTTTGGTTGGTGGCTTCGTTACTTGAAAATGGTTAAGTGTAGGAACTTTAAAGGGGATTTTGTGTTTTAAAAGTGGTTTGTTTGGTGACTTAGTACTTGAAAATGGCTAAGTGTAGGGACTTTAAAGGGGATTTTGTCTTTTGAATGTGGTTTTATTTTCATACTTAGTCACTTGTAAATGGTTAAGTGTAGAGACTTTAAAGGGGATTTTTTGTTTTGAATGTGGTTATATTTTCATACTTAGTCACTTGAAAATGGTTAAGTGTAGGGAATTAAAAGAAGATTTTTTGTGTTTAATGTGGTTTGGTTGGTGACTCAGTTACTTGAAAATGGTGAACTGTAGGGACTTTAAAGGGGATTTTGTGTTTTGAATGTGGTTTGGTTGGTGACTTAGTTACTTGAAACTGATAAGTATAGGGCCTTTAAATGGACTTTGTATTTTAAATTCGGTTTTGTTTTGATACTTAGTCACTTGAAAATGGTTAAGTGTTGGGACTTTAAAGGAGATTTTTTATTTTTATTGTGGTTTTGTTCTGATACTTAGTGACTTCAAAATGGTTAAGTATAGGGACTTTAAAATGTATTTTTTTTAATATGGTTTGGTTAGCGACTTAGTCATTTCAAAAAGGTAAAGTGTAGGGAGTTTAATGGAAATTATGTGTATTGTATGTGGTTTGGTTGGTGACTTAATTACTTGAAAATCTTTTATTGTAGGGATTTTAAAGAGGATTTTTTATTTTGAATGTGGTTTGGTTGGTGACTTAGTTACTTCAAAATGGTTAAGTGTAGGGACTTTAAAGGAGATTTTGTGTTTTTAATGTTCTTTGATTTTAATACTTAGTCATTTAAAAATGGTTAAGTTTAAGAACTTTAAAGGAGATTTTTGTTTTAAATGTGGTTTTGTTTTGATACTTAGTCACTTGAAAATGTTTAAGTGTAGGGACTTTAAAGGTATTTTTTGTTTTGAATGTGGTTTTATTTTGATACTTAGTAACTTGGAAATGGTTAAGCATAGGAAATTTAAAAAGGATTTTTGTATTTAATTTGGTTTGGTTAGTGACTTAGTCAGTTGAAAATTGTTAAGTGTTGGGACTTTAAAGGGGATTTTGCGTTTTGAATGTGGTTTGGTTGGTGACTTCGTTACTTGAAACTGATAATTATGGGGACTTTAAAGAGATCTGGTGTTTTGAATTCGTTTTTTTTTTATACTTAGTCACTTGAAAATGGTTAAGTGTAGGGATTTTAAAGGGATTTTTTTTGAATATGGTTTAATTTTGATACTTAGTCATTTGACAATGATTAAGTTTTAGGACTTTATAGACCACTTTTAGTTTTGAATGTGGCTTGATTGGTGACTTAGTTACATAAAAATGGTTAAGTGTAGGGATCTTAAAGGGGATTTTGTGTCTTTAATATGGTTTGGTTGGTGATTTAGTTACTTGAAACTTATAAATGTATGTACTTTAAAGAAAATTTTTTGATTTGAATGTGGTTTTATTTTGATACTTAGTCACTTGTAAATGGATAAGTGTAGGGACTTTAATGGGATTTTGTGCTTTGAATGTGGTTTTGTTAATGACTTAGTCCAATGAAAATGGTAAATTGTAGGGGCGTTAATGGGTATTATGTCTTTTGGATGTGGTCTAATTTGTGACGTAGTTACTTCAAAGTGGTTGTGTATGAACTTTAGATGGAATTTTGTGTTTTGAATGTTCTTTGGTTTTGATACTTAGTCATTTGACAATTGTTAAGTGTAGGGACTTTAAAGGGGATTTTTTGTTTTGAATGTTTTTTTGTTGGTGACTTAGTAATTTGGAAATGGTATAGTGTTGGGACATTAAATAAGATTTTGTGTTTTTAATGTGGTTTGGTTGGTGACTTAGTCAATTGAAAATGTTTAACTGTAGGGACTTTAAAGGGAATTTTTTCGTGTTGAATATGGTTTCGTTGGAGACTCATTTACTCAAAATTGGTTAAGTATAGGGACTTTAAAGGGGATTTTGTATTTTGAATGTGGTTTAGTTGGTGACTTAATCACTTGAAAATGATTAAGTGTAGGGTCTTTAAAGGGGATTTTGGGTTTTGAATGTCACTTGGTTTTTATACTTAGTCACTTGAAAATGGTTAAGTGTAGAGACTTTATAGAGAATGAGAATTTTTTGTTTTGAACGTGGTTTGGTTGGTGACTTCGTTACTTGAAAATGGGTAAGTGTAGGAATTTTAAAGGGGATTTTGTGTTTTGAATGTGGTTTTGTTTTGATACTTAGTCATTTGATAATGGTTAAGTGTATGGAATTTAAAGAGGAGTTTTTGGATTGAATGTGGTTTGGTTGGTGACTTCGTTACCTAAAAATGGTAGAGTGTAGGAACTTTAAAGGGGATTTTATGCTTTAAATGTGGTTTGGTTGGTGACTTAGTTACTTGAAAATGGTTAAGTGTTGGGACTTTAAATGAGGTTTTGTGTTTTAAATATGGTTTTGTTCTGATACTTAGTCACTTGAAAATGTTTAAGTGTAGGGACTTTGAAGGGGATTTTTGGTTTTGAATGTTGTTTTATTTTGATACTTAGTAACTTGAAAATGGTTAAGCATAGGGACTTTAAAAAGGATTTTTTCTATTGAATTTTGTTTGGTTAGTGACTTAGTTACTTTAAAATGGTTAAGTGTAGTGATTTTAAACGGGAATTAGTGTTTTGAATGTGGTTTGTTTGGTGACTTTATTACTTGAAACTGATAATTGTAGGTACTTTAAAGAGATCTGGTGTTTTGAATTCGGTTTTGTTTTGATACTTAGTCACTTGAAAATGGTTAAGTGCAGGGAGTTTAAAGTGATTTTTTTTAATATGGTTTTATTTTGATACTTAGTCATTTGAAAATGATTAAGTTTAGGGACTTTAAAGACGACTTTTAGTTTTGAATGTGGTTTGGTTGGTGACTTAGTTACATAAAAATGTTTAAGTTTAGGGACTTTAATGGGGATTTTGTGTGTTTAATGTGGTTTGGTTGGTCACTTAGTTACTTTAAACTGATAAATGTTGGGACTATAAAGAAAATTTTATGATTTGAATGTGGTTTTGTTTTGATACTTAGTCACTTGATAATGGATAAGTGTATGGACTTTAAAGGGATTTTGTGTTTTGAATGTGGTTTGGTTAGTGACTTAGCTCACTGAAAATGGTAAAGTGTAGGGGCGTTAATGGGGATTATGTCTTGTGAATGTGGTTTAATTTGTGACTTAGTTACTTCGAATTGGTTGTGTATGAACTTTAAAGGGAATTTTGTGTTTTGAATATGGTTTGGTTTTGATACATAGTCATTTCAAAATTGTTAACTGTAGGGACTTTAAAGGGGATTTTTTGTTTTGAATGTTTTTTTGTTCGTGACTTAGTAACTTGAAAATGTTATAGTGTAGGGAATTTAAATGAGATTATGTGTTTTTAATGTGGTTTGGTTGGTGACTTAGTCACTTGAAAATGTTTAACTGTAGGGACTTTAAAGGGAATTTTTTGTGTTGAATGTGGTTTCGTTGGAGACTTAGTTACTCAAAATTTGTTAAGTATATGAACTTTAAAGGGGATTTCGTATTTTGAATATGGTTTGATTGCTGACTTAATCACTTGAAAATGGTTAAGTGTAGGGTCTTTAATGGGGATTTTGGGTTTTGAATGTATCTTGGTTTTGATACTTAGTCACTTGAAAATGGTTAAGTGTAGGGACTTTAAAGAGTGAGATTTTTTTGTTTTGAAAGTGGTTTGGTTGGTGACTTCATTACTTGAAAATGGGTAAGTGTAGGAACTTTGAAGGGGATTTTGTGCTTTGAATATGGTTTGGTTGGTGACTTAGTTACTTGAGAGTGGTTAAGTGTAGGGACTTTAAAGGAGATTTTGTGTTTTTAATGTGGTTTTGTTTTGATACTTCGTCACTTGAAAATGGACAATCGTAGGGATTTTAAAGGGGATTTTTTTTTTGAATATGGTTTTATTTTGAAACTTAAGTCACTTAAAAATGGTTAAGTGTAGGGACTTTAAAGAGGATTTTTTGTTTTGAATTTGGTTTGGTTTTGATTTAGTTACTTGAAAATGGTTAAGTGTAGGAATTTTAAAGGGGATTTTGTCTTTTGATTGTGGTTTGGTTGGCGACTTAGTTACTTGAAATAGTGTATGGACTTTCAAGGGCTTTTGTGTTTTGAATTCGGTTTTGTTTTGATAATTAATCACTTGAAAATGGTTAAGTGTTGGAACTTTAAAGGGGATTATTTATTTTAAATGTGGTTTTGTTTGATACTTAGTCATTTGAAAATGGGTAAATGTAGGGACTTTAAATGGGATTTTTTGTTTTGAATATGGTTTAGTTGGTGACTTAGTTACTTGAAAATGGTTAAGTATAGGGATTTTAAATGGGATTTTGTGTTTTGAATGTGGTTTGGTTGGTGACTTAGTGTTGAAAGTTGCATTAAGAATGCACACTGGTTTTCCATTTTTTCTCCAGTTTTTCTTTTTACGTGCAAATCCTTGTTAAATTAGGAGTCCTATCTTTTGTAGAAAACTAATTAGCTATTTTAATTTTGTTTGAAATAGGTTCTTTCTTTGTCCTATTTTTAGTTGTAATAGCAACTATTTAAGTTGCTTCGGTGATGATCAATTTAAGGTGGTCTTTCAACAAGAAAATAATCACTCTCTCCATATTCTCTTCTTCAAACTCTATCTTTATTTTTGCGGCTAGGTTTTGAATTGAAATCCTTTTATTTCCCATTAATGGGTTTTAAACCAATAATTGGTTTTATAGCTTTAATATTAAGGGACCTATGAGTGTGTGCATCAATTTGATCTAGTGGATACCACGAACGGAGAAGCAAATTTTTCTTCAATGGCACTATCAACTTTAGATGGAGAAAGTTATCAAATTTGGGTAGTTAGAATACGGATATATCTGCAAGCTTTGGATCTCTGGGATGCTGTTGAAGATGAATACGAGATAGCTCCCTTGTCGAACAATCCCACAGTGGCGCAGATTAAAACTCACAAGGTTAGGAAAAGGATGAAATCAAAGGCAATGACATGCTTATTTACTGTATTTTCATCTAATATCTTAACTCGTATCATGTCTCTGCAATCAACGAAAGAGATATGGGATTATATCAAGACTGAATATGAAGGAGATAAAAGGATTCGAGGGATGCAAGTGATAAATCTGATACGTTAATTTCAGCTGCAAAGGATGAAAGAAACTGAAACAATAAAGGAGTACTCCTATAGACTTCTTAATTTAGCAAATCACATTAGATTGTTGGGTTCCACTTTCAATGATTCAAGGATCGTTGCGAAAATTCTAGCAACGGTACCTGAAATATTTCAGGATACCATAACAACCTTAGAAAATACTAAGGACTTTTCCAAGATAACACTCGCAGAGCTCTTAAGTGCTTTTCAAGCGCAAGAACAACGACGTATTATGAGATAAGGAAGAGTTGTCGAAGGTGCCTTACATGACAAACATCATGATGATGGACGTTCTAAGAAGAAAAAAATAAGTACTTCAATGGCTGAATAAGGTGCAACGTACAACAACAATAAAAAAATAGTTGGATTCAAAAGAAACTACCCTCTTTGTAAGCATTGCGGCAAGCACGGGCATGCACCTTTCAAATGATGGGAAAGGCCTGATGCTAAATGCATTAAGTGAAATTATCTTGTCCATGAAGCAATCATTTGAAAGAAAAAAACTTAGTAGAAAGATGCAAAGGCTCGAGTTATTGATGAACAGGAAGAAAATCAACTCTTTATAGCATTATGTTTTACAAGCAATGTCTCAAGTGAGTCATGGCTAATCGATAGCAGATGCACAAATCATATAACTTACGATAAAGATCTTTTTAAAGATTTGAGTCCTAATCAAGTTATAAAAGTTAGAAACAGCCATGGTGGTTATATTCTAGTAAAAGGAATGGGGACCATTACAATTGAAACACAATCGGGCACTAAATCAATTTCTGGTGTTCTTTATGTACCCGATTTAGGCTAGAACTTGTTAAGTCTTGGTCAGTTATTTGAAAAAGGTTTCAAATTGTATTTTGAAGATAAACATTGCTTGATCAAGGAAACTTCTGGACAAGACCTACTTAAAGTCAAAATAAGAGGAAAAAGTTTCTCATTAAATCCATTGGAAGAAGGGTGTGGATTTTACAGGTTGTGTGTGGAGACACCTCTTCTCAAAGAAGACATTCCACCTGATAATGAATGCTGGCTTTGCCTTGGTTATAATTGCAAATTTGACTTCATTGACTTACTTAATGATCGTCAAGGAACAAACTTTTCCATCACTGACAGCTAGGGGAAAGTATATCTCAAAGAGGCAGCTGCTGCATCTGGGGAAAAGCTAGATGATATTTCTGGACTTCCATCGGATGACTCGGAGGATGATACTACAACCTTGAAAATTTAGATGTAGAAAAAAACTATTTTGATGCTCAGGCTAGTTCTGATGAATCTAATTTTTACTCTGCATCTGAAGGGCGGGCAGAAGCCCTTCCTAATGATGATGGGATCTTGGGGCTTTCCTCTGAAGACTCAAAAGATGATGACTTTAATCTTGATGATCCAGATAAGGATGAGTTTATTAAAACTAAAAGTTCAAGTTCTGACTCTACGTCCGACTCTAAGGATTTTAGTTTAATACTTAATACTGAACTCAATCAGAGACTTGATGATTGTGTTAAAATTAGAGAACTTAATCTTAATTTGGTAGATACTGTTGTGGATGAGACGCTTGAAGATAAGGTGACAAGTTTAAAAATGACATGCCACCCAAAACGTAAAATTGATAAGACTCGTGTCAAGGGCAATGAGGAGCTTGAGGCAGCCAGTTTGTGAGAGAATGAAGAGTCCACAAAAGTCAAGAACATTGCTACAATAGAACTTCAAATATATGAGATTGAAATATGGTACTTCTCGCAATTTCCTCCAGAATATAATGACTGTTTGAAGCTATTCTTTTGCAAGTTTTGTCTCAATTTTATGAAGCTCAAAGAGTATCTTTAGAGACACATGAGAAAATGTGATCTTAAGTATCCTCCAGGTGATGAGATCTATAGAAGTGGTACACTATCAATGTTTGAGGTAGATGGTAAAAAGTACAAGGATTATGGGAAAAATCTATGTTACTTGCCAAATTGTTTCTTGATCATAAGACTCTGTATTATGATGTTAACCTATTCCTCTTTTATGTGATTTGTGAATGTGATGACCGAGGTTGTCATATGGTTGGTTACTTTTCAAAGAAAAAGCTTTCAGAAGGGTCTTATAACTTAGCTTGCATTCTAACACTTACACCTTATTAAAGGAAAGGCTATGGGAAATTCCTAATTTTGTTCCCAAATGAACTTTCAAAAAAAGAACGTATAGTGGGCACACTTGAAAGACCACTTTCCGACTTAGGAATGTTGATCTATAGGGGTTGCTGGATGTATGAGCTTCTGGATATATTGAAAAAGCACAAGGGTAATATATCAATTAAGGAACTAAGTAACATAACAACAATCAAGGTAGAAGATATTTTGTCCACCCTTCAGGGCTTGGAGTTAATCCAATATATAAAGGGTCAACAAGTCATCTGTGCAGACCTAAAAGTTTTGGATCATCATCTCAAAGTAGCTGGGAGGGGTTGCCTTGAAGTTGATGTCAGTAAATTTGAGCTTCTCAATAAAAGAATTGGTGTTTGCATTTCATAAAGTAAGGAGGAGTGTTGAATGTTTCTTTAAGAATGCAGACTGGTTTTCCATTTTTTCTCCACCTTTTCTTTTTACGTACAAATCCTAGTTAAATTATGAGTCCTATCTTTGGTAGGAAACTAATTAGATATTTTAATTTTTAAAAGAAATAGGTTGTTTCTTTGTCCTATTTTAAGTTGTAATAGCAACTATTTACGTTGCTGCGTTGATGATCAATTAGAGGTGGTCTTTCATTATGAAATTAATCACTCTCTGCTTATTCTCTTCTTCAAAATCCATCTTTACTTTTGCGGCTAGCTTTTGAATTGAATTCCTGTTATTTCCTTTGAATGGTTTTTAAACCAATACTTAGTCACTTGAAAATGGTTAAGTGTGGGGACATCAAAGGAGATTTTGTGTTTTGAATGTGGTTTGGTTGGTGACTTAGTTACATGGAAATAGTTAAGAGTAGGGACTTTAAAGGAGATTTTGTATTTTAAATGTGGTTTTGTTATGATACTTAGTCACTTGAAAATGGTTAAGTGTAGGGACATTAACGAGGATTTTTTATTTTGAATGTGGTTTTATTTTGATATTTAATCATTTGAAAATGATTAAGTTAAGGGACTTTGAATACGACTTTTTGTTTTGAATATGTTTTTGTTGGTGACTTAGTTACATGGAAATGTTTAAGTGTAGGAACTTTAAAGGAGATTTTGAGTTTTGAATGTGGTTCGGTTGGTGACTTAGTTAGTTGAAACTGATAAGTGTAGGGATTTAAAAGGGATTTTTGTGTTTTAAATGAGGTTTTGTTTCGATACATAGTCACTTGAAAATGGTTAAGTGTAGGGACTTTAAAGGGATTTTGTGTTTTGAGTGATGTTTGGTTAGCGACTTACTCACTTGAAAAAAGTAAAGTGTAGGTACTTGAATGGGGATTATGTGTTTTGAATGTGGTTTGGTTGGTGACTTAGTTACTTGAAAATGGTGAAGTGTAGGGAATTCAAAGAGAATTTTTTGATTTGAATGTGGTTTGGTTGGTCACTTAGTTACTTCAAACTGGTTAAGTGTAGGGACTTTAAAGGCGATTTTGTATTTTGAATGTGGTTTGGTTTTGATAATTAGTCACTTGAAAATGGTTAAGTGTAGAGACTTTAAAGGGGATTTTTCGTTTTGAATGTGGTTTGGTTGGTGACTTAGTTACTTGAAAATGGTTAAGTGTAGGGATGTAGGGACTTTGAAGGGAATTTTGTTTTTTTGAATATGGTTTGGCTGGTGACTTAGTTACTTTAAAATAGTTAAGTGTAAGGACTTTAAAGAAGATTTTATGTTTTGAATGTGGTTTTGTTTTGATAATTATTCACTTTAAAATAGTTAAGTGTAGGGACTTTAAAGGGAATTTTTGATTTTGAATGTAGTTTTATTTTGAAACTTAGTCACTTAAAAATGGTCAAGTGTAGGGATTTTAAACAGGATTATTTTGTTTTGAATATGGTTTGGTTGTTGACTTAGTTACATAAAAATGGTTAAGTGTAGGGACTTTAAAGTGTAATTTGTATATTAAATGTGGTTTGGTTGGTGACTTAGTTACTTGAAATTGATGTGTAGGGACTTTAAATGGGATTTTGTGTTCTAAATGTGGTTTTGTTTTGATACTTAGTCACATTAAAATGGTTAAGTGCCGGGACTTTAATGAGGATTTTTTATTTTGAATGTGGTTTTGTTTTGATACTTAGTAATTTGAAAATAGTTAAGTTTAGGGATTTGATAAGGGATTTTTGTTTTGAATCTGGTTTGATGGTAACTTAGTTACTTGAAAATGGTCAAGTGTACGAACTTTAAGGAGGATTTTGTGTAATGAATGTGATTTGGTAGGTGACATAGTCACTAAAAATGGTAAAGTGTAGGCAGTTTATTGTGGATTATGTGCTTTGAATGTGGTTTGGTTGGTGACTGAGTTACATGAAAATGGTTAAGTGTTGGGACTTTAAAGAGGACTTGTTGTTTCAAATATGGTTTGGTTGGTGACTTAGTTACTTGGAAAGGATTAAGTGTAGGTACTTTAAAGGGGATTTATTGTGTTGAATCTTGTTTGATTATATTACTTAGTCACTTGAAAATGGTTAAGTGTAGGGACTTTAAAGGGGATTTTTTGTTATGAATTTTATTTTGTTGGTGACTTAGTTAGTTGAAAATGGTTCAGTATAAGAACTTCTAATGATATTTTGTGTGTTGAATGTAGTTTGGTTGGTGACTTAGTCACTTAAAAATGGTTAAGTATAGGGACTTTAGGGGATTTCGTGGTTTCAATGTGGTTTGGTTAGTGACTTAGTTACTTGAAATGATTAAGAATATGGACATTAAAGGGGATATTATGATTTGAATGTGGTTTTATTTTGATACTTGGTCACGTAAAAATGGTTAAGTGTAGTGACTTTAAAGGGAATTTTTTGTTTAGAATGCGGTTTTATTTTGATACTGAGTCACTTGAAAATGGTTAAGTTTAGGGACTTTAAAGAGTATTTTTTGTTTTGATTATCGTATGGTTGGTGACTTAGTTACACGAAAATGGTTAAATGTAGGGACTTTAAAGGGGATTTTGTGTTTTAAATGTGGTTAGGTTGGTGACTTAGTTACTTGAAATTCATAAGTGTAGAGACTTTAAAGGGAATTATATGTTTTGAATGTGGTTTAATTTTGATACATAGTCACTTGAAAATGGTTAAGTGTAGGGACTTTAAAGGGGATTTTTTATTTTGAATGTGGTTTTGTTTTGATACTTAGTCATTTCAAAATAGTTAAGTTTAGGTACTTTAAAGGGAATTTTTGTTTTTAAATGTGGTTTGGTTGGTTACTTAGTTAATTGTAAATTTTTAAGTGTAGGGACTTCAAAGAAGATTTTGTTTTTTGAATGTGGTTTGCTTGGTGACTTAGTCACTTGAAAATGGTAAAGTGTATGGACTTTAAAGGGGATTATATGTTTTGAATGTGGTTTAGTTGGTCACTTAGTTTCTTAAATATGGTTTAGTGTGAGGGCCTTTGCAAGAGATTCTGTGTTTTGAATGTGGTTTTGTTTTCATACTTAGTGACTTGAAAATGGTTAATTGTATGTACTTTAAAGGGGGATTTTTGTTGTGGATGTGGGTTTGTTTTGATATTTAGTCACTTGAAAATAGTTAAGTGTAGGGATTTTAAAGAGCATTTTTATTTTGAATGTGGTTTGGTTGGTGACTTAGTTACTTGAATATGGTTATGTGTAGGGACTTTTAAGGAGATTTTGTATTATGATTGTAATTTTGTTTTGATACGTAGTCACTAGAAAATGGTTTAGTATAGGAACCTTAAAGGGGATTTTTTATTTTGAATATGATTTTATTTTGATATTTAGTCGTTTGAAAATGATTAAGCTCAGGGATTATAAAGATGACTTTTTGTCTTGAATGTGGTTTGGTTGGTGACTTAGTTACATGGAAATTATCAAGTGTAGAGACTTTAGAGGGTATTTTGTGTTTTGACTGTGGTTTGGTTGGTGACTTAGTTACTTGAAACTGATAAGTGTAGGGACTTTAAAGGAATTTTGTGTTTAGAATTTTGTCTTGTTTTGATACTTAGTAACTTGAAAATGTTTAAGTGCAGGGACTTTAAAGGAATTTTTTGTTTTGAATGTGGTTTTATTAGTAACTTAGTCACTTGAAAATGGTAAAGTGTAGGGACTTTAATGGGGATTATGTGTTTTGAATGTGGTTTGGTTGGT
>NW_025857564.1:149229-155536 GCF_002878395.1 Capsicum annuum
TAAGTCTTGCTTCCTTCACTTCCAAAATCAAAGAGGATTTGGAACTACTTTGCACCAACATATTTCCCTCAATGGAATCAAGCAACTTAACACCTAGTCTAGCAAGACGATGCACATCATGATCCAACTTTTTCTTACCTCCCTCCACATATTAAACACTACCCATAGACATCCTATTAAGGGCATTTGCCATAATATTGGCCTTTCTCGGATGATACAAAAAACTCATATCATACTCTTTTAAAAATTCTAACCACCTCCGCTACTTAAGATATAACTTCTTCTGAGTCAACACATACTGTAGGCATTTATGATCAATAAAAACATCAACATGCACACCGTACAAATAATGTCTCCAGATTTTCAGAGTAAACACTACAGAAGCCAACTCTAAGTCATGGGTTGAGTAATTCTTCTAATGAGGTTTCAACTGTCTAGAAGCATAGGCTATAACTTTACCCCTCTGCATCAACACACAACCCAAACCAACTCTCGAAGCATCACAGTATACCATAAAACTATCTACACTATCAGGCAAAGTCAACACAGGGGCGAAAGTGAGTCGAGTCTTCAACGCCTGAAAACTCTTCTCACAGTAATCCGACTAGAGGAACTTAACTTTCTTTTGGGTCAACCGAGTCATGGTAGATGCAATGGAAGAGAACCCTTCAACGAAACAGTGATAATAGACAGCTAGACCACAAAAACTTCTAATATCAGCCACAGAGATAGGCTAAGGCCAATTTATTATAGCCTCTATCTTTTTAGGATCAACTCTAATACTTTTAGCTAAAATAATATGACCCAAAAATGCTACAGACCTTAGCCAAAACTCACACTTACTGAATTTGGTGAATAACTTATGATCTTTAAGAGTCTGCAAGAAGATTCTAAGATGGTCTGAATGATCACCCTTACTTTGAGAATACAAAAGGATGTCGTCGATAAACATAATGATGAACATATCAAGATATGGGTTGAACACTTGATTCATAAGGTCCATGAAATTTGATGGGGTGTTAGTTAGCCCAAAAGACATGACAAAAAACTCAAAATGACCATAGCGGGTTTGGAATGTTGTCTTCAGGATATCACACTCCCTTACTTTGAATTGGTGACAGCCAGATCTAAGCTCTATCTTGGAGAAATAACTCGCACCTTACAACTGATCAAACAAATCATCTATTCTCAAAAGAGGGTACTTGTTCTTGACTGTGACCTTATTAAGCTGACGATAGTCAATGAACATACCAAAAGAACCATCTTTATTTGACACAAAAAGGACAGGTGCGCCCCATAGAGATACGCTAGGTCTTATAAAACCTTTGTTTGAGAGATCTTTGAGTTGTTCTTTCCCTTAAGCTCTGTAGGTGGCATACAGTAGAGAGGAATGGAAATAGAATGAGTTTTGGGAAGAAGATCGATCCCGAATTCTACCTCTCTATTGGGAGGTACCCCTGGGAGATCTTCCAGAAAGACATCAGGAAACTCATTGACAATGTTGACAAAATAGATACTTGGGGTTTTAGACTTAGTGTCCTTAAATCTAACCAAGTAATAAGAGTAACCCTTAGATATAAGCTTCTTGGCTTTGAGATAAGAAATAAAATGACTCTCGGCAGATGTTGAACTCCCTGACCAATCAAAAACTAAAATTTGACCACACGAGTACGACAATCTTTAGACACATAGTAGGAGTGAAGCCAGACCATACCCAGGATAATATCAACATCAAACATCTCTAACTTAATCAAATAAGCAAGTGTGACTCTATGAAGGACTATAACAGGACAATTCTTGTATACTTTCTTAGTAACAACAAACTCCCCTACTAGAGTACAAACTACAATCGACTCAGAAATACTTTCAGGACTCTTCTCGAAATTCACAGCAACCAGTGGGGTCATATAAAAAAACTTAACCCAGGGTCCAATAGAACATAAAAATCAAAGTGAAATACACGAAGCATACCAGTAACAACATCGGGAGAGTCCTCCAGCTGTTGATGTGAAGGTAGGGCATTGAACCTATTTTTACGCTGACCGCCAGCAGTACTAGAAGAAACGCCCTAAGAAAGAGCTGGACGGCCTGCAAGAGTTGGTGCACTAACAGCTTGGGTATGGAGTCGGGTATCTCTGCTTCTCTGCCTGGCATATAGGTATTCTCTAAGCCTATGGCCAATCCTTCCATACCCAAAACAACTACGTTGTTCAACCAAACACTCGTCTAGATGGGTCCTACCATACTTGGCGCAAGGAGGGAAGTTGGTCTTGCTGCTCACACTCTGCTGAGGCCTGGACATAGAAGACCTATTTCCCTGCTCTGGCCTACCTCTAAGCACTGGGGCACTAGCGGATTAGAGTACTGGCATAGAAGAACGACTCTTGAACTGAGGGGAGTTCCCTTCTAGGGATCTAGCCTGACCATACTCGTGTTGTTCATACCTGGCTCTCTTGTTACCTCACTCTCTATCTCTTTCCCTTATCTTATCCTCCTCTATTTGTTGTGCGTAGATCATTAGCCTAGATATATCCATCTCGTTGTTCAATATATAAGTGCGGCATTCTTTTAGTACTAAGCCTAACACACATATCACAAACTTTCTCATACCAGTTCGGGTGTCGAAGATCAAGTCAGGCGCATATTTTGCTAGCTGATTGAACTTTAAGTAGTACTCCTTGACAGTCATGGAGCCCTGCCTTAAGTTCATAAAATCTTCAATCTTATCCTCCCTTAACTCCAAAGGAAAGAACCTATCCAAGAATGCATCTTGGAACATCTGCCAGGTATTGGGAGCATCATCCTCCCCTCTACCCTTCTTCCAAGAAACCACCCAGTCATATACAATGTCCTTCAACCTATAAGATGCTAACTCCACACACTCTTCTTCATACACACATTACCTGTATGATCTTCCTTATCTCCTCAAGATATAATTGCCTGGAAGGCTGCACTGAATTTAGCATGGGACATGTTTTCATTCAGAGGATCAATAGGCTAAAGCTTCTGATCGTTGCTATTTCTTCGAGCTCGGTGGGAAGGCATATTTTGAAATAAGAGAGCACGAATTAATAGCTAATAGAGACGAGTTTGAGCATGATGGACTTGAGAGGAAGAAACAACTTGTTCCTAAAATATTTCGTATCCTCCTGCTCATAGAAGTTGCGTACTATACACTGATGATCAAGACTCTACTTAACGCGGCTTGTTAGATTCCCTAGGACTCTCTAAACCTTAGGCTCTGATACCAAGTTTGTAACCCCCCGTAACCGGGTCTCAAAACATCATATGGTGCTTAAGGATACAAGTATCCCCAAGCTAAACCTTTGAGCCTTCTATTTCATATATTAGCTTACATAGAGATAGAATGCATGAACTCAACACTGTGACATCATAAAATGATATATATGAATGAAATACGTTGTCTGAACAAACTACAACACAATGAAAATCTCAAAGTGCTGATAATCTGATGACTAGTCTGACAAACCTCTACTACTCCAAACTAGAGAGCTATTGGGACCGGTCCCTAAATAACTCATTCTTAACTGACAAGAATTAAACAACTACTAAATAAAACTGGAAGTCTGATAATAACTGGTCCCCAAAACATGAGAACTCACCATGGCTGATATGTAGATAGGAGTGCTCGAAACGATCACTGGTGAGGCTGAGACTGAGAACCTCAACCTACATTACGAGAATATATAGCACATAGACAAAATATGTGGGTCAGTACTTTGGGAATGTACTGAGAATATAGGGGAGTATGCAATTAAAATAATCAATATCATAAGCTTTTATAGAAAACCTGAATGGTGTAAAACAAACTCACATAGCTTGAAATAAATATAAGCCAGAAGACTCATAAATCATCATCCTTTTACTTAAAACCTCAAATTATCACGACACCTAAAAATATTAGGACCATAGCTTTCAAAACACTTATAATTTCAAAACTTAGTAACTTTAAGACTAAAACTCTTTGAAACTTGGAAGACTTTAGAACTTAGAGAATCTTAGAAACTTAGGGAGTTTCTCTTAACTGATATAAACCATGGGAGCTACATGGAGTCCAACATCTTACCCATGTTGGGGAGAGCTATTCTATCCTTGCCATCTTATAAAACCTTAACTTTAGTGCTCACTATCTTCACCCATTTGTGGTATATCAAGAACCTACGGGTGCACGTAGTTTTGGGGCATGAGACCTCGGAATCAAGCCCAACTCGATGCTAAATACTACTCCCTTAGTTTGCTCAGAACTTTAGAAAATCCAGCTTAAAACAATTAAACAATATATATATATATATATATAATAGGAGCCAAAATGCATCCCCTTTACATCAAACTAAAGAATGTGGATTTGTATCTTAACTTAAAATCAAAACTCACTTATTGATATTCTTAAAAAATCACTAACATCTCATTCTCAAACTCATGCTTTAACCATAAGGTTCAATTCATAACAATAGGACTTGAAACTCTCAAAACATTATATAGACATTGAATTATGCAACTTAAACCATAAATTGACAATTTAAACCATTACTATTCATAATATTGCAACTCAAAGCTTGGGTAATACATAGTTTCATAAAAAACTCACAATTTAATAACATGATAGGAATTCTCTATGAATTTATGAAATACTTTATGAAAATATGTAACTTTTGGACACAAGAACAAAAGGGTGTTCTTGTTCAAAACCATATACCTTAAACTTGGAGCTTTTGGATGACTTCAAAAATTCTGGAAGGTTATTCAGAACTATTGGGTGTCCCTCGTAGCCCCCTTAATGGGGAATTCAAATATGCAAGAATTATCAAATTCTCACGGTTGAATCTCTAGATAATTGGGTTTTTATGTTGAAACCCTAACCTTGTGGTTGAAGGTGTGTAGAGAATTTTGAGATGTTTAACTAATGAGAATGGAAGATAATACGCACCTTGAGGGATATAAGTCGTGGAAAGTGAAGGAAAAAAAACAAAATACCCTTGCTAAACCGCTTCTAAGTTGCTAAAAATCTAAACTTGACGACATTTGTGATAGGCCGTCAGACTTGTGATAAGTCATCACAAATGTCATTACAGGGGGGCTAGAATTGATGGATTCTGCCTAAGGATGACGACATTCGTAATAAGTCATCACACTTGTGATAACTTATCAGAAATATTGTAACTAAGGACTAGATTCTGCCTAAGGCTGACGACATTCGTGGTAAGTCGTCACACTTGTGATAAGTTATCACAAATGTCATCACTCAGTTTTTCAGGGTAACATGCTTGAGTAAAATGGATATAAATTTTTTCTTCGGTATCGGATTTAGGCGAAATTGGTATTGTTTGAAAGCTAATTCAATTACCTATTTGTTGTTGGGTCATGAGCTTACAAATTCATAGTATAATGAGAGATATGCTCGTTAGAAGATTACTATATCAATATTCTTCTCATGTATTCAATGGGCAAGGAATGTTTTGTTTCTTCTAATAGCTAAGATACTTTTGAGGCCTTAATACTCATCAAACTAGATCATGTAACTACCCAATCACTAACTTTATTTCTAAAGAGCTTGAAGAAGGGTTCAACTATTAGTTGAAATTCTCGAGGTATTACACCAAACTACATTCAAAACACAAAATCTCCTTTAAAGTCCCTACACTTAACCATTTTCATGTAACTAAGTCACCAACCAAACCACAATTAACACAAAAAATCCTCTTCAAAGTCTCTACACTTAACATTTTAAAGTGACTATTTATCAAAATAAAACCATATTCAAAACAAAAAATCCCTTTTAAAGTCACTACACTTAAACATTTTAAAGTGACTAAGTATCAAAACGAAACCACATTCGAAACAGAAAAGTCCCTTTTAAGTCCTAACACTTAACCATTTTCAAGTAACTAAGTCAGAAACCAAATCATATTCAAAACACAAAATCCCCTTAAAAGTTCCTACACTTAACCATTTTCAAGTGACTAAGTCACCAACCAAACCACATTCAAAAACATAAAATCCCCTAACCATTTTCAAGTTACTAAGTCACCAACCAAACCACATTCAAAAACATAAAATCTCATATAAAGTCCCTACAATTAGCCATTTTAAAGTACCTAAGTCACAACCAAACCATATTAAAAACAAAAAATCCCCTTTAAAGCCCTTCCACTTAACTATTTTCAAGTGACTAAGAATTAAAACCAAACCACATTCAAAACACAAAATTCCCTTTAAAGACCCTACACTTAACCATTTTAAAGTAACTAAGTCACCAACCAAACCACATTCAAAACACATAATCCCC